>NW_016108160.1:190682-191870 GCF_001604975.1 Cebus imitator | reverse complement strand
GAGACGGGGTTTCACCGTGTTGACCAGGATGGTCTCGATCTCTTGACCTCGTGATCCACCCGCCTCAGCCTCCCAAAGTGCTGGGATTACAGGCTTGAGCCACCGCGCCCGGCCTTGATAAGCCTTCTTGAACCATCGTTTATGTAGGAGTAATGGCACCCAGGATACCCGTGTAAAAGGGGCTCCTTTAACCATAGCATTTACCATGGTCTGGGTAATTGATATATTCAGTGGGTAAATATCATGATAAAGCTAGTCCCACGTGACTTGCATATGAAGCATATCAGCTGCTTCATGTAGGGTGCTCCACTTGACATTTTATAGGGAGAGTTGGGCAGTCCCCTTCTCAGGGTAAACAGACCTTCTATATTATAGTGGCTTTTATCCAGTCTACCAGACTGGATATTCCTTCGGGGATAACCTCTTGTGCATCTGGATCATATGTACTCATCAGTAATTGTTTAAGAGTGAGTTGTGGGCTCTGTGTCAACCCAAACATGCCCTTTTTTCTGTAGCATTTAAAATGAAAGATATTGAGGCTGGGTACGATGGCTCAAGCCAGCATTTTGGGAGTAATCCCAGCACTTTGGGAGGTCAAAGTGGGTGGATCACACGAGGCCAGGAGTTTGAGACCAGCCTGACCAACATGGAAAGACACTGTCTCTACTAAAAATACAGAAGTTAGCTAGGCGTGGTGGCATGTGCCTGTAGTCTCAGCTACTCATGAGGCTGAGGCATGAGAATTGCTTGAACCAAGGAGGCAGAGGTTGCAGTGAGCTGAGATCAGGCCACTGCCTCATGTTTTATAAAATAATGGTCACCCAAAATATATCTTACTTTCCTAATATTCTAAACTCTTAGTAACACTAATTCCCAGTGAAAAATCCTAGGATTACTTAATTTGACATAACATGACATTTTAAATTAATGGAGAGAATTTTGAGACTAAATTTATTGAACTAATTGTATCAATGATTAATAAAATAATGTGAATTAAAAAGTAGGTCTGCTAGCTTCTATTCATCTGGTAAATGCTTACTTTTCTTTAAGCCAATTAATTAAAGCACTTTTATATAATTTGGTAGTGAAATATCACACACACAACACACAAAATGTAGATACAGCCAGAAGATTTTTTATTTGCCAGTCTTCAAGTTTCTCTTCCCCATTTAGACCACTAGTCTCTTG
>NW_016108160.1:174647-190657 GCF_001604975.1 Cebus imitator | reverse complement strand
AAACACTTTTCTTTGAACAAGTTAATTAGAGTTCTCTCATATGATTAATGAATATCATTTCCACAACACACATAAAAACATATTGACATAGAAGAGACAGACAGAGGCAGATCTTATAGAGTTAAGATTTTTCATTTGCCTGCTTGTAAAAATCCTTTCCCTTTCTTTATACTATTAATAAAACAAAAAGAGAAGCCAACAAAAGTTGAAGAACAAAGTTACCACACCAGACCTGAAAGGGAGAAAGAGCTAAAGCAATCTGGTCCTGCAGAGGTTGACATTCTGAGATATCAATCTGAGGAATTTTAAAAAGAAAGAGATTACTGAATTTAAAAATGAAAAACTTCTTACAACTTCATTAAGGATAAATCAATACTTTCAGTAAAATCTTGTTCTATCCAATTCTTTAAATTGTATTAGTATATTAATATCAAAATCCAAATTCTAGAAAAATTGCAAATAATTTTCTTTTAATTATATCCAACTTAATCACATTTTTTCCTCATTCTTAGACAGTTTTTTCTAGCACTTTTTTTTTCCTTCTTTCTTTTCTTTTCTTTTCTTTTTTTTTGAGACAGAGTCTCACTCTGTTGCCCAGGCTAGAGTGCAGTGGCAGGATCTCAGCTCACTGTGAACTCCTCATCAGGTTCAAGTGATTCTCTGCCTCAGCCTCCTGAGTAGCTGGGATCTCAGGTGCACACCACCACACCCAGATAGTTTTTGTATTTTTAATAGAGATAGGTTTTTTCCACGTTGGCCAGGCTGTTCTCAAACTCCTGATCTTAGGTGATCCACCCACCTTGGCCTCCCAAACTGCTGAGATTATAGGTGTAAGCCACTGTGCCTGTCCACCTTTCTTTCTTAAAAGGAGAAACTGAAATGTGGCCTAGGATTTAGTGTGGTAGATGGAAGTGTGTTAGTTGTGGGTGGGACTGAGAGTCCACACTTTCACTACTGAGTTATTTCCACCTTCTTACGTGTCTCAGTTTCCCTCTCCAGAGGTCTTTCAGCTCTTTATTGGGGGGTGGGTGTCGAAATGCCGAGTGATCAGCTGTTATATGTATTTCCTGGATGAGCCTTTAAAATTAATTTTGTTGGGAGGGGGTAGCCTGTAGTGCTGCTGCATATCATAGGGTAAATGCCTCAGACATTCCCACTTGGCCCCTGGCCACCCAGAAGCATCTATTATCTAGGAGGAACAAAATGTTCTTTCTCTCTGGAGCTGAGGAGGTCAGTCTCTCATTTATCTATGAAAATGACAGTTCAGTTCCTCAAATAAATGTGCAGACAAGCCAATTGAGGTTAACTGTAGGAGAAAAAGGCAATGGAGAAGAAACTTTAGAATGCACCTTTGAATCAAAATTGGGACCCTAAGCAACAACTTCCTAGGAGAAGAAAAGAAAACAACTCAGAATAAACCAAAGACCATCAATCAAATGCGAGGTCCAGGGCTCAGGAAGACTTACCAGTTCTACCTGAGGAGAAACTTGACATTGGTGGGGGTACTTTCAATGGGACCTAGCTGGTATCATAGATCCAGGTTTGGGTAACTCCTTCATGGGTTCTGAGTCATCTCTGAGGCCTCACATGTAGGATGACAATTATTATCAACAAAAAGAATCAAACTCTGTAAAATATTGAAATTAGTAAAATATTGGTTTATTCTGAACCAAATATGAAGGCCATGACTCATGAGACATACTCCCAGAAGGTCCCAAAACACATGCCCTAGGTGGTCAGGCTGTATCTTGGTTTTACACATTTTAGGTAGATATAAGGCACCAATCAATACATGTAGGATGTACATTGGTTTGGTCAGGAAAGGTAGAACAACTCAAAGGGTGAGGGCTTCCAGGTCACAGCAGGATTTAAAGATTTTCTAATTGGCAATTAGTTGAAACATTAAATTATTGTCTAAAGATGTGTAATCCATAGAAAAGAATATCTGGGTTAATACAAGGGACTGTGGAGTCCAAGGATTTTTATCCTATAAATGAAGCCTTCATGTAGCAGGTGTCAGAGAAAATGGTTTGTGAATGTCTCTTACCTGACTTAAAGAGGTACCAGACTCTTAGTTCTCTTCTGGATAAGGGAAAAGACCTGGAAAGGGAAGCAGATTCTCTACAGAATGTAGGTTTCTTCACAAGAGACAGCTTTGTGGGGCCATTTTAAAGTATGTTGAGGAATGTATTTTGGGTAAAATACTTTGATTACTTTCAGGGCCTGCTATCATGTCAGTATTTTATTGCTACAAAGAGTCTGTTTTGTCAGCTTTAATGTCTTAGGTCTCTATTTTAATGTTAATGCTGCTCAGTTATGCCTGAATTTCAAAGGGAGGGGAACATAGTAAGGCATATCTGACTCTCCCTTCCCATCACATTCTGAGTTAGTCTTTCAGGTTAACTTTGGAATGCCCTTGGCTGAGAGGAGGGGTCCATTCAGGTGGCTGGGGGCCTTAGAATTTTAATTTTGGTTTAACAGAGACTATTATGAACTACAAACTACACAAAATCACATTGGAAAGCCTATCCAAAATAAATTCCCAGAAACATACAACCTACTGAGATTAAATCAAGAAGCAGAAAACCTGAATATATCAATATCAAGTAATGAGATTGATTTTTAATAAAATATCCCATCATAAAAAAGCCCAGGACCTGATGATTTTGTTGATGAATTTTACCAAACATTTAGAGAAGACCTAACACCAATTCTTCCCTAACTCATCTAGAAAATTGAAGAGGAGAAAATTATTTCAAGTTCATTCTATGATGCCAGAAATACTCTGATACCAAATCTAGACAAGGACACACACATAAAGAAAATGTGGCATATATACAGCATGGAATACTATGCAGCCATAAAAAAGGATGAGCTCATGTCCTTTGCAGGGACATGGATGAAGCTGGAAACCATCATTCTCAGCAAACTGACACAAGAACAGAAAACCAAACACCACATGTTCTCACTCTTAAGTGGGTGTTGAACAATGAGAACACATGGACACAGGGAGGGGAACATCACACACCGGGGCCTGTTGGGGGTGGGGAGGCTAGGGGAGGGATAGCAGGGGGTGGTGGGATTGGGGAGGGTAACATTAGGAGAAATACCTAATGTAGATGATGGGGGGATGGATGCAGCAAACCACCATGGCATGTGTATACCTATGTAACAAACCTGCATGTTCTGCTCATGTACCCCAGAACTTAAATTATTTTAAAAAAAGAATACTATAGTTCATTAATCCTGAGAAACATAGATATGA
The DNA here is from genome assembly GCF_001604975.1 of Cebus imitator. Lineage (NCBI taxonomy): Eukaryota > Metazoa > Chordata > Mammalia > Primates > Cebidae > Cebus > Cebus imitator. The sequence goes on along the minus strand of NW_016108160.1, from coordinate 187,392 downwards.
AAATTCTCAACAAAATACTAGGAAACCTAACTCAGAAGTACATTTGAAAAGATCATTCAAAGTAATAGAAAGGAAGGAGGAAGGAAAGAGTGCTTGAGAGTCTGCTCTTGGGGTGACTCGGGTTATGCCCTTTGAGGGAAGAATAGCACTCGAAGAAATAAGAGACAAATGTTGAGGTTTACAGATTCAGTTCCAGTTTAATGATGTGGTCCCTCTATGGAGCTTTCGCCTCTAAATCTTGATCTCTTGTTTGGAAGTGACTAACAATATTTTGGCCTGAGAAAGCCCTAAAAGATCAGTGTATGTTTTGTGCCCCATTTTTTTATTACCAAAAATGAGAAGAAATATTGCAGGGAATGAAGATTTCTCTGCATTTTAGCATTGATTTTTCAACTGTAGTTGGCTTTTGAATGAGGATGACAATGGAAGAGATAAAGAATGAAGCTGAGATCACATCCATGGTTTCTATGACCCTCTATCCAGTCATGTATCCTGTATTTAATGAGCTAGAATGAGTAAATCTGTCTGTAGCTCAGACACTGAGAGCTGCTTTCATTAAGGCTGAAAAAGAAGATTCAGGTCTCACACAAGACATCATTATGAAAATTTTAGAGAAAAAAAGTGTAGAAGTTAACTTCAAAGAGTCCCCTTCTTTGTATGGCAGCTGATGATGTAGAAGAGTATATTATTGAACGACCAGAGCCAGAATTCCAAGACCTAAATAAAAACACAAGAACACTTAAACAAATTCTCAGTAAGATCCCAGATGAGATCAATGACAGAGTGAGGTTTCTGCAGGCAGTCAAGGATATAGCTAGTGCAATAAAATAACTTCTTGATACGGTGAATAATGTCTTCAAGAAATATCAATACCAGACCACAGGGCACTTGAACACCAAACGAAAGAATTTGTAAAGTGCTCCAAAATTTCAGTGATACTCTGAAAACATATTTTAAAGATGGCAAGGCAATAAATGTGTTCATAAGTGCCAACTGACTAATTAATCAAACCAACTTAACACTTCAGACTTTCAAAACTGTGGCCTGAAAATTGTATATGTTAAAAAATGTACTTCTCAGTGGTAGTATTGAATGGACTTTATCTGTAAAATTTAAAGTTTGACTGTATAAATTATCAGTCCCTCCTGAAGGGATCTAATCCAGGTTGTTGAATGGGATTATTGCCATCTTACACCATATTTTTATAAAATGTAGCTTAATCATAATCTCACACTTAAGATTTTGCATCATTTTTGCTATTATCATTCTTTTAAAACTTACAAGTCAAAAGAATGTATGCTTTAATGTGTCATTATATAACATTCCTTAAAAGAATTGTAAATATTGGTGTTTGTTTCTGACATTTTAACTTGAAAGTGATCTGCTGCAAGATAATGTATTTAACAACATTTGGTGGCAAATATTCAATAAATAGTTTACATCTGTTTATAAAAAAGATCATTCATCAAGTGGGATTCATCCTAGAGATGTAACGATGGTTCAACATATGCAGATCAACAAATAAGATACATCTTATTAAGTGAATGAAGGACAAAACCATAGTATCATCTCAACAGATGCAGAAAAAGCATTTGATAAAATTCAACATCTCTTCATAATAAAAACTCAACAAATTTGAAATAAAAGGAACATACCTCAATATAGTGAAGGCTATATGTAGCAAACTGACCACCAGCATCATACTGAATGGGGAAAATTTTTAAATGTTTCCTCTATGATCTGGAATAAGGTAAAGATGTCCACTCTCAGCACTTTTGTTCAACATACTACTGGAAATCCTAGCCAGAAAAGTTAGGCAAGAGAAAGAAATAAAGGGCATCCAAATTGGAACCCAAAAGGTCAATTTTTTTTCCCATTTGCAGATATCATGACCTGTTATATAGAAAACCCTAAAGATTCCACCACAAAACTGTGAGAACTAATTAAAGAATGCAGTAAAGTTGCAGGATATAAAGTTAACATACAAAAATTAGTAGCATTTTATACACTAATAACAAACTTGCAGACAAAGAAATCAATAGCTGCAAAAATTAAAATAGTGTACCTAGGAATACGTTTAACCAAGAAGGTGAAAGATTTTCATAGTAAAAACTATAATACACTGACGAAAGAAATTAAAGAGGACATGCAAAAACAGGAAAGTATCCCATGTTCATGGACAGAAATTAATATTGAGAAAACTGCCACATTACCAAAAGCATCTTTATATTCAATGCAATCCATGTGAAAATATCAATGGTATTCTTCACAGAAATAGAATAGACAATCAGCATTCATATGAAACCAAAAAAGTCAAATAGCCAAAGCAATCCTGAACAAAGGAACAAAGCTGGAGGCATCACATTACTGTACTTCAAATTATAGTACAAAGCTATAGTAACCAAAACAGCATGGTATTGGTATAAAAATGGACACATTGATCAACAGAACAAAATAGAGAATTCAGAAATAAATCCACATATTTACAGTTCACTGATTTTTGGCAAAGGTGTCCAGGACATTTATTGGAAAAAGGACATCTCTTCAATAAATGGTGATGGAGAAACTGGACCCTTGTGTGCAGAAAAATGAAACTAGATCCCTAATCTTTCACCAGATAGAACAAATTAAATCTAAGTAGATAGAGGACCTTAAACTATGAAATTATGAGAAGAAAACAGGCAAAATACTTCAGGACATTGGTCTGGGCAAAGAATTATATAGAAAATACCTCAAAAGTACAGGTATAAAATCAAAAATGGAAGAGTGGGATAGTAATCTAACTAAAAAGCTTCTGCACAGCAAAGAAAACAATAGTGAAGAGAAAAACTAAACAATTGGAGATAATCCTTGCAAACTACTTATCCAACCAGGGATGAATAATCCAGAATATTCAAGGAACTCAAAGAGCTCAAGAGAAAACAAAACCACAACAAAGGACTCCAATTAGAAAGGGCAAATGAGATGAGTAGACACCTCTCAAAAGAAGACACCGAAATGGTCAACAGGCCAGTGAAAAAGTACTCAACATCACTAATCAGTGAAATGTAAACCAAAACCACTATGGGATGTCATCTTGCCTCACTTTGAATGGCTAATTTTTGTATTTTTAGTAGAGATGGGGTTTCACCACATTGCAGGCTGGTCTCAAACTCCTGACCTCAGGTGATCCTCCCACCTCAGCCTCGCAAAGTGCTGGGATTAAAGGTGTGAGCCAGTACATCTGACCTCTGAATGGCTATTCTTAAAAAGAAAAAATAAATGCTGGTGAGGATATAGAGAAAGGGTAACTCTTACACTTTGTGGATGGGAATTATAAAATAGTAGAGCCATTATGGAAAACGGTATGGAGGTTCCTCAAAAACCTAAAAAATATCATATGATTGAGCAATCCCACTACTGGATGGGTACATCCAAAGGAATGGAAATCAATATATTTATTGTAGCACTATTTATAATAGCCAAGATACAGGATCAACCTACGTCTATGAAGAGGTGAATGTGTAAAGAAAATGTGGTATAGATACACAATGAAATAGTTTTTCGCCAGAAAAATTTAAAAAACCTGTCATTCACGGTAACATGCATAAGATTGGAGGACATTAGGTTAGGTGAAATAAGCTATCATAAAAAGATAAATACTGCATGCTCTTATGGGTGGAAGCTAAAAAAGTTGATCTTATCAAAGTACCAAGTAGAATAGTGATTGGTAGAGGAAGGGGAGGTATACCTAATACTTGGTTAATATATAGAAAAGTACAACTATCACAGGAGAAAGAAGTTCTCATGTTCTATAGCACTATAGTGTGACTATAATTAAGAACAAGTTATTGTATATTTTCAAATAGCTAGAAGAGACTTTGAATGTTTCTAATACAGAGAGATGATAAATATTTGAAGTGATGGGTATGCTATTATTTCATCATTATGCATTATATACATGTACTGAAATATCACATTGTAACCCATAAATATGTACAATTATGTATCAATTAAAATAGCTAAACATTTTCAGTGTATAAAGTAACAATGAGCAAACTGAAATTGAATAGCACCAAAAATGTGATCTAGTTTGATATAAATCTAAGAAAATATGTGCGACATCTTTATATATTGAAAGTTACAAAATATTGATTAAAGAAAGCAAAGAAAGCAAAATAAATGAAGATAAAGTCATTAGGAATTGGAATAATCAATATTGTAGAATGATGTTAATTTTCCCCAAATTCAATGTAATCATACATTATTCACTTTTGTGTAATACTTCTTTGGCTCAGCATAATCCTTTGTGAATTGAATTGAGGTATAATCACATATAATCAACTTTATTTAAAGTATACAACTTGGATAATCTGGACAGATGTACATATGCATAAACTAATCTGTAGAGGCAAAAAAATCAGACTAGTGATTACTCTGTCATATTATTGGTAGAGATTGACTGGGAAGGGTCATAAGAGAACTTGCAGTACAGTTATGTTCTCTATCTTGGTATGGGTTTATGTTACATGGGCATATTTATTTGTCAAAATTCATTGAAAGGTACAATTAGAATCTGTGCATTTTCTTGTACACAAAATTTGCTGTTAAATAAGAACCATAAAAATATTGAATTGTAGTTAACAATATGAAATTAAAGTATGATACTATTCACAATATCTGCAAACCTAAAACACTTGAGGATAAATTCAACAATAAAATGTATATGTCATTGATCCTAAAAATTACACCATATTGTTGAAAATAAAGAAAGCCTAATCAATGGGAAGCTATAGTAGTTCTTGAATCAAAAGACTCATTGTTGTTTTTTTAATTTACTCTAAAGTGACCTATAGATTAAATGTCACCCCAATAAAAATCCTAACCCCCAATATAAATCCTAACAGGCTCTTACAGAAATGCACAAAGTGATTTGGAAATTTATGTGGACACATAAAAGACCTGGAATAGCCAAAAAAACCTTGAAATAGAAAAACAAGGTTGAAGCATGCATGCCTTATAACTTTATAAATCTAGTAATAAGAATAATAAAGAGAGATTGATGTACATGAAATGGCAAACAAACTGATCAACTGAATGAAACAAAATCAAAATTTTGGGATCAGACCCACACATATTGTGAACAGATTTCTGAAAAGGGCACCTACAAAATTCAATGGAAAAAAAAGTCATTGTATTAAATCGTTCTAAAACAAATGAATAGCCAAATGAAAATGGAATTACTTTGACCCCATATTACATCATACAAAAAGTTAATTTGAGATAGGTTATTATCTAAACACAAAAACTATTAGATTTTACATAGAAATATAAAATATATTTACAATCTAAGAGGAACAAGGACTTCATAGGACATAAAAGCTACTAGACATTACAGAGAATACTCACATTACTGAATTGGACTTCATAAAAATTAAATTCTTATTCATCAAAATATATCATTAAGAATACAATTAAGCAAGTTACAAACTAAAAGAAAATATTTGGAATATGTATATCTAAGAAGGAATTGGTTCAAAACTACATGAAGAACATTTATAAATTGATAAAAATAAGCTGATAGAAGAAAAAAAATGGCAGAATATGAAATTTTTAAAAGTCTGTTCCTCTACAAAAGCAAAAATTGGGAAAACTTCCAGAATTAACATATTTAGAATTTTTAAATCTGATCAAAAGGTGACAGGATGGTAACATCAGCAGGATGGTGAACTAGGAAGTTTCAGGCTCTTGTTTCCACATAGAAAAATATTATAGGAACAATTAAAAACTGACTGAAATAAGTTTATGGAATCTCTGGAAATCAGTCAAATATCTATAGTCACCAAGCAAATACTCAACTAGGAAAAGATATATTTAACATGGTAGGGAATTCTGTGGTATTTTTATTGGCACTTGATCTACTTCTGCCAGGTGCCGTGCAGTGCAGTTAAAGAAAACAGTGTCCTTATCTCTAGTAACTCTTTGGGGGGCCAGAGAGAGATCAGAGGAGACCAGATTTGCTGTATTCTAACTTGTCTGTGCACTGCCTGAGGGAATGGTATCTGTGATGCCTAACTCAGAGTTCAAATGCCTCAAAGAAGTTTGAATCTCAAGCTAGAGGAAGCCATGAGAAGCATGGTCATGGCTTGTGGGAAGTCTCCACAAGGAGACTACAGATTACAGATGGCTGGAGGCAAGAGATTACTGATTGAGGAATACATTACAGCAGCTAAGGCCCTGTGAATAAACAGATGAGACTTCTGGGGAAATTGAGATATTTAAAAGCGGCTGTGTATATAGTTCCTGATTTCAAAACTTACTACAAAGCTACAGTAACCAAAAGTGGGTGGTACTGGCATAAAGACAGACATATAGAGCAATGGAAGAGAATAGATAATTCAGAAATAGTTTCTCATATTTATGGTCAAGTGATTTTTGAAAAGGGCGGGAAGAACATTTCATGGGGCAGGAACAATCTTTCTGACAAATAGTTTTGGTAAAACTGGATATTTGCACACAAAAAATGACATTTAAAAGTTACCTTACATCATATACAAATATTAAACCAAAATGGACCAAAGACCTAACCATAAAAGCTATACAAATCTCTTGGGTGAACACAGGGGGAAAGCTTCATGACACTCAGTGTAGCAGGGATTTCTTAGATATGACATCAAAAGTACGGGCAACAAAAGAAAAAACATACATTTTAAAATAAAAATTAAAAACTTTTGAATACCAAAGGACAGTATTTAAATGTTTTAAAAATTTCCATAGATTTCTGGGGAACAAGTGTTATTTGGTTGCATGAATAAGCTCTTTAGTGGTGATTGGTGAAATTTTGGTGCACTCATCACCTGAGCAGTATACACTCTACCCTGTTTGTAGCCTTTTATCCTTCATCCCTTTCCTGCCCTTTCCATGAGTCCCCAAAGTTCATTGTGTCATTCTTACGTTCAAAGGACAGTATTAACAGTAAAAAGGCAAGCCATAAAATGAGAGACAATATTTCCAAATCATAGAGCAGAGAAGGGACTAATATTCAGAATATATAAAGAAGTACTACAACTTAAGAACAAAACAATTTAACAAATGGGCAAAAAGGTTGAATAGAATTCACCAAAGAAAATGTAGAAATCGGCAATAAGCAAATGAAACAATTCTCAGCATTACCGATCATTAGAGACATGCAAATCAAAATAATAATGAGATATGCTTTATGATGACTACTTAAAAAAAAAAAAAAGAATGCCGGGCGCGGTGGCTCACGCCTGTAATCCCAGCACTTTGGGAGGCCGAGGCGGGTGGATCACGAGGTCAAGAGATCAAGACCATCCTGGTCAACATGGTGAAACCCAGTCTCTACTAAAAATGCAAAAAAAATTAGCTGGGCATGGTGGCGCGTGCCTGTAATCCCAGCTACTCAGGAGGCTGAGGCAGGAGAATTGCCTGAACCCAGGAGGCGGAGGTTGCGGTGAGCCGAGATCGCGCCATTGCACTCCAGCCTGGGTAACAAGAGCGAAACTCCGTCTCAAAAAAAGAAAAAAAAAAAAAAAAAAAAAAAAGAAAAGAAAAGAAGCCGGGCGCAGTGGCTCACGCCTGTAATCCCAGAACTTTGGGAGGCTGAGGCAGGTGAATCACGAGATCAGGTGTTTGAGACCAACCTGACCAACATGGTGAAACCCTGTCTCTACTTAAAAATATAAAAATTAGCCAGGCGTGGTGGTGCACACCTGTAATCTCAGCTACTTGGGAGGCTGAGGCAGGAGAATTGGAGGCGGAGGTTGCGGTGAGCCGAGAGCGTGCCATTGTACTCCAGCCTGGGTGACAGAGTGAGACTCTGTCTCAAAAAAAAAAAGGAAATAAAAGAAAAAGTGTTGGTGAGGATGTGGAGAAGAAGGAACCCTTGTTAGCTATTGCTAGAAACAAACTGGTACAGATACTATAAAAACAGTATGGCAGTTCATGAAAAATTAAAAATAGAATTATCAGATTATCTATCAACTTTGTTTCTGCATATGTACCTAGAAGAATTGAAACTAGGGACTCAAACAGATATTTGTAAGCTTATGCTCATAGCAGGAGTATTCATAATAGTGCAAAAGTGGAAGCAACAAAACTGTTCATTGATGGATAGATAAAATGTGATATATACATACAAGGTAACATTACTCAGCTTTAGAAAGGAAGGACATCTTGACACATTACTATATGAACCTTGAAGACATTATGGTGAGTGAAATAAATCTGTCACAAATAAAAAAATACTATAAAGGTGTGTCCAAATGCACACACAGAGCCCATTTGTAAAGTCTGAGAGAATTTTATTTGGTTCCAGACTATTAAATAAATTTCTGTCAAATAACTGTCTGACCATTAAGCTAATAGAACAGAGACTTCCATGGACATACATAACAAAGAATATAAACTTAATAAAGTTAGTTCCAATATGTCACTAAGCAAACAAGTAAAATAAGCCACAGCAACAAACACTGGTGGGGCGAGGGGGCAATCTGTTTCCAAAGTTGCCAAATTATAATATTCAAAATGTCCAATTGTTAACAAAAAAATTACAAGGCAGTCAATGAAACAAGAAAGTATGGCTTATACACAAGATAAATAGAAATTAACAAAAATAGTCTCTTAGCAAGCACAGCCCAGATTTACTAGACAAAGATGATAAAGGAACCTTTCATGTATACTCAAAAGCCTAATGTAAATAATGTACAAGCATTGAAGGAAATGGAGACACAACTAAAGTGTAACATCAAATAAGAAAAGATCAATAAAATATTGGAAATTATCAAAAGGAAAAGATCAATAAAATATTGGAAATTATCAAAGGAAATAATCCTCATGCAAAAGAATGAAGTTGAACCCTTATCTTACACCATATACAAAAATTAACTCAAAATGGATTAAAGACCTAAACATAAATCCCCAAACTATGAAAATCCTAAAACAAAACATAGGGGGAAACCTACATGGCATAGGATTTGGCAACGATTTCTAGGATATGATATCAAAAGCACAGGTGACAAAAACAACAAAAGACAAATGGAAAATACAAACTTAAAAGCATAAAATGAGACAAAACAGAGTAAAAAGGCAACATATAGAATTGAAGTAAATATTTGCAAGTCCTATATTTGATAAGGAGTGAACATTGAAAAGTATATAGTGAACTCCTACAACTTAAATATAATCAACTAATCTGATAAAAAAAAACAGGCAAAGTACTTGAATAAACATTTCTTCAAAGATGATATATCAACAAGCATATCAACAGACATTTAACATCACTAATCATCAGATAAATGTAATCAAATGACAATGATATATCATTTCACACCCCTTAGGTTGGCTACTACACACATACACAGACACAAACACAACAGAAAACAAATGTTGGTAAGAATGTGGAGGAATTGAAACCCTGTGCATTGTTGGTGAGACTGTAAAATGGCAAATTGCTATAGACAACTGTAAGGCAGGTCCTCAAAAAGTTAACAATAAAACTATCATATGATCCACCAATACCACTTCTGGGTATATATGCAAAAAAATAGAAAGGAATGTATTAAAGAGATATTTGCATACCCAAATTTATAGAAGCACTATTAGAAATAGAAAAGAGATGGAAGATATCCAAATATCCATTTATGGATGAATTGATAAATAAAACACAGTATATACATACAATGTAATATTATTCAGCCTTATAAAGGAAGGAAATCCTGTCACTCACTACAACAAGGATGAACTTTCAGAACATTATGCCAAGTGAAACAAGCCAGTCACAAAAGAACAAATACTGTATGGATCCACTTATACAAGGTATCTAAAGTAGTGAAACTCATATAGAGAGAAATTTAAAAGTTGGTTACCAGGGGCTGGGGTGGCAAGGGAAAAGGGAGTTATTTAATGTGTATGGAGTTTCAGTTTTGTAAGATAAAAAGGCTCTGGAGATTTATTTCACAACAATGTGAATATACTTAATACTAATGAACTGTAAAGTTAAATACATTTAAGATATTAATTTTATTTTGCTTTTTTATTTTTTCAACTTTCATTTTAGATTCAGGGGGTACATGTGCAGATTTGTTACAAAGGAATATTACGCAATGTTGAAGTTTAGAGTATTATTGAACATGTCATCCAGGTGGTGAACATAGTAGTCACTAGATAGTTTTTCAAAGCTTGTCCCCTGACCTTCTTTGCTCTTGTATTTCTTCGTATCTATTATTCTCATATTTATGTCCAATGTTTAGCTCCCACTTACATGTAAAAACTTGGTATTTGGTTTTGCGTTTCTGCATTACTTTTCTTAAGATAATGGTCCTTAAGATAATGGATAAGTTGTATCCATGTTGCTGCAAAGGACATGATTTTCTTTTTTATGGCCACATAGTATTCCATGGTGTATATGTACTACATTTTTATTATCCAAGCCACCATTAACGGGCACCTGAGTTAATTCCATGTGTGCTATTATGAAGAGTGCTGCAATAAGGACATGAACGCATGCATCTTTTTGGTAGAATGACTTATTTTCCTTTGGGTATACAAACAGTAATGGAATTGCTGGGTTGAGTGGTAGATCTAGTATTAGTTCTTAGAGAAATCTCTGAACTGCTTTCCACAGTGGCTGAACTAATTTACATTCTCACCACATTGTATAAATGCTCCCTTTACTCCACAGCTCTACCAATACCTGTTTGTTTTTTTTTTTTTTTAAAAAAAAAACTCTTTAATAAAACGTCATTCTGACTGGTGTAATATGGTATGTCATGGTGGTTTTCATTTGCATTTCTCTGATGATTAGTGATGATTAGCATTTTTAAATGTTTCTTGGCCATTTATATGTCTTCTCTTGAGAAGTGTCTGTTCATGTCCTTTGCCTACTTTTTGTTTTACCTTTTATTTTAGGGTCGGGGTATATGTGCAGGTTTGTTATACAGGTAAGCTTGTGTTATGGGGGTTTGTTGTTCAGATTATTTCATCATTCAAGTACTAAGACTACTACCCAATTGTTATTTTTTCTGCTCCTCCCCTCTTCTCCCACTGCCCACCTGCAAGTAGGCCCCAGTATCTGCTGTTCCCTTCTTTGTGTTCATAGGCTCTCGTTCATCTCCCACTTGCAAGGGAGAACAAACAATATTTACTTTTCTGTATCTGTTTGTTTGCTAAGGATAATGACCTTCAGATTTATCCAAGTTCCCACAAAAGACATGATCTTCTTATTTTTTATGGCTGCATAGTATTCCATGGTGTATATGTACCACATTTTCTTTATCCAACCTGTCATGGATGGGCATTTAGGTTGATTCCATGTCTTTGGTATTATGAATAGTGCTGCAATGAACATTCAAGTTTGTGCCTTTATGGTAGAATGATTTATATTCCTCTGAGTATATAGTAATGGATTTGCTGGAACGAATGGTAGTTTTTAGGTCTTTGAGGAATTGTCACACTGCTTTCCACAACAGTTTAACTAATTTAGACTCACACCAACAGTGTATAAGTGTTCCCTTTTCTCTACAACCTTGCCAGCATCTTTTACTTTTTGACTCTTAATAATAGCCATTCTGACTGGTGTGAGATGATATCTCATCGTGGTTTTGATTTGCATTTCTCTAATGACCAGTGATGTTGAGCTTTTGATATATGCTTGTTGGGCACATGTGTGTCTTCTTTTGAAAAGTGTCTGTTCATGTCCTTTTTAATGAAGTTGTTTGTTTTTCTCTTATAAATTTGTTTAAGTTCCTTAAAGATTCTGGATATTGGAGCTCTCTTGGATGCATAATTTGCAAATATTTTCTACCATTCTATAAGTTGTCTGTTTGCTCCATTGATAAGAGCTTCTTCACAGCAAAAGAAACTAAGCTTAATTAGATACCATTTGCCAATTTTTGCTTTTGTTGCTATTGCTTTTGGCGTCTTCATCATGAAATCTTTGTCTATTCCTATATTCAGAATGATATTGTCTAGGTTGCCTTCCAGGGTTTTTATAGTTTTGGGTTTTACATTTCAGTCTTTAATCCATCTTGAGTTGATTTTTTTATATGGTATAAAAAAGGTTTTGCCTACTTTTTAATGGAGTTATTTGTCTTTTTGCTTGTTGATTTGTTTACATCTTATAGATTCTGGATATTAGTTTTTGTCAAATGCATAATTTGTAAATATTTTCTTTCATTCTGTAGGTTGTCTGTTTACTGTGTTAATAGTTTCTTTTGCTGTGCAGAAAATGTTTAGTTTAATTAGGTCCTACTCGTGTCAATTCCTGTTTCTGTAGCAATTGCATTTGGAGTCTTTGCCAGGAAATCTTGGCAGGTCCTATGACCAGAATGGTATTTCTTAGGTTTTCTTCTAAGGTTTTTGTAGTTTTAGGTCTTATGTTTAAGTCTTTAATCCATCTTATTTTTGTATATGGTATTAGATAGGGGTCCAGATTCTATCTTCTGCATGTGGATGGCCAGTTAAGGTGATATCTCTGGCTTCATTTTTTTTGGCTTAGGATTGCTTTGGCTATTCAGCCTCTTTTTTGGTTCCATATGAATTTTAGAATATTTTTTTAATTCTGTAAAAAATGACATTAGTAGTTTTGTAGGAATAATGTACCACATTTTCTTTATCCAGTCCACCATTGATGGGCATTTGGGTAGATTCCATGTCTTTGCTATTGTGAATAGTGCTGCAATGAACATACACATGCATGTATCTTTTTATCTTTTTTTTTTTTTTTTTTTTTTTTTGAGACGGAGTT
>NW_016108160.1:171477-173787 GCF_001604975.1 Cebus imitator | reverse complement strand
CTAACAGTCTATCAATCTTGTTTATCCTTTCAAAAAACCAACTCTTTTGGTGTTGTTGATCCTTCGTATGGAATTTGTCATCTCAGTTTAATTCCATTCTGCTATAAATTTAGTTGTTTATTTTCTTCTACTAACTTTTGGGGTTAGGTGGTTATTGTCTTGCTAGTTCCTATAGGTGTCATGTTAGATTGTTTATTTGAGACCTTTCTAACTTCTTTCTTTCTTTAAAATAAGATGGGGTCTCACTATGTTGCCCAGTCTGGTCTCAAACTCCTGGGCATAAGCAACCCTCCTGCCTCAGCCTTCCAAAGTGGTGGGATTACAGGTGTGAGACACCATGCTTGTCCCTTTCTAACTTCCTGATGTAAGCATATAGTACTATAAATTTTTCTCTTAAGTTTGCTTTTGCTGTACTCCTGAGATTTTGGTATGTTGTGTTTCTGTTTTCATTAATCTCAAAGAATTTTTTATTTCTGCCTTAATTACATTGTTTACCCAAAAGTCATTCAAGAGCAAGTTGTTTAGTTTCCATGTAATGTTGAGGTTTTGAGAGATTTTATTGTTATTGATTTCCAGTTTTATTCCACTTTGGTCTGAGAGTATACTTAGTAAGATTTTGACTTTTTTGAATTTATTAAGACTTGCTTTGTGGCCAAGCATGTAGTCAATCCTAGAGTATGTTCTGTGTGCTGATGAGAAGAAAATATACTCTGGTTGTGGTATGAAATATTCTGTAGATGTCTATTAAGTCCAGTTGTTCAAGTGTTATGTTTAAGTACATGTCATTCACGGCTAGAATAAGAAAAGAAATTAAATAAATAAATAAATAAAAACAGCTTAAGTACAGAATGTTTTTGTTAGTTTTTTTGCCTCAATGATCTGTCTAATGGTGTCAGCGGGATGAAGTTTCCCCAATTATTGTGTGGCTAAGTAAGTCTTTTTCTAGGTCTAGAACTACTTGTTTTATGAATCTGGATGCTCCAATGTTGGATGCATATATATTTAGGATAGTTAAGTCTTCTTGTTGAATTGAATCCTTTATAATTATGTAATGTCTTTCTCTGTCTTTTTTAACTGTTGCTGGTCTAAAGTCTGTTTTATCTGATATAAGAATAGAGGTCCCTGCTTTTTTTTGTATTGCATGTGCATGACAGAACTTCCTTCATCCCTTTACTGTGAGCCTATGGTTGTCTTTACATGTGAAATTGGTCGCTTGAAGAGAACAGATTGTTGGGTGTTTCTTTTTTTTTCTTTTTTTTGAGACAGGGCTTTGCTTTGTTGCCCAGGCTGGAGTGCGATGATATGATCATGGCTTACTGCAACCTCGACTTCCTGGGCTCAAGTGATCCTCCCACCTCAGCCTTCCAAATAGCTGGGACCACAGGCATGTACCACTACATCTGGCTAATTTTTTTTGTTGTTGTTGTATTTTTGTAGAGATGGGGTTTCACCATGTTCTTGAGGCTGGTAGTTCTTTTCTTAGAATCCAACTTGCCACTCTGTCTTTTAGGTGGGATGTTTAGACCATTTACATTAAAGATATGTAATTTTATGTGGGAATTTTATGCTGTCATCATGTTGGTTGCTGGTTTTCTTGTAGACTCAATTGTGAAGTTGCTTTATAGGGTTTGTGGGCTATGTAGTTACAAGTGTTTTTGCAGTAGCAGGTATTATTCCTTCATTTCCATGTTTAGAACTCCCAAACCTGACAAAGACAAGCAATGTGGAAAGGATGCCCTATTCAATATATGATGCTAGGATAACTGGCTAGCCATATGCAGAAGAAGGAAACTGGGTACCCTTCTTACACTATATACAAAATTAATTCAAGATGGATTAAATACTTAAACATAAAACCAAAACTATAACATCCTTGGAAGACAACCTAGGCAATACCATTCAGGACATAGGCATGGGCAAAGATTTTATGACAAAGATACCAAAAGCAATTGCAACAAAAGCAAAAATTGACAAATGGGATCTAATTAAACTAAAGAGCTTCTGCACAGCAAATAAAACTATCAACAGAATGAACAGACAACCCACAGAATTGGAGAAAATTTTTGCAAACTATGCATCTGACAAAGATCTAATATTCAGCATCGATAAAAAACTTAAACAAGTTTACAAGAAAAAAAAAACCCATTAAAAAGTAAGCAAAGGACATGAACAGACACTTACCAAAAGAAGTCTTACATGTGGCCAACAATCATATAATAAAACACTCAACATCACCTATTATTAGAGAAATGCAAATCAAAACTACAATGAGATAACATCTCACACAAGTCAGAATAGCTATTATTAAAA
>NW_016108160.1:168795-169842 GCF_001604975.1 Cebus imitator | reverse complement strand
AAAAGAAAGAAACAGATGCTGGTGAGGTTATGGAGAAAACAGAATGCTTATACACTGTTGACAGGCATGTAAATTTGTTCAACCATTGTGGAAGACAGTCAGGTGATTTATCAAAGACCTAAAAACAAAAATACCATATGACTCAGCAATCCCATTACTGGATGTATACTGAGAAGAATATACATTATTCTAATATAGAATGTGAGGTTGATCTAGGTGCAACATCTGTCACCCCATTGATCACCAGGGTTGATTCAGCTGACCTGCCTGGCTAGTCGGGTGTCCCCTTCCTCCCTCACTGTTCCATGTGCATCCCTCCTGAAGCTGCGTGCTTGGTCCAAGGGGATCACTATCCCTATTAGAGGAGGACCAGTCTTTGGTCAAGGGTATACAAGCAACTGCAATCCCCTGCTAGAACCTCCAAACAAGCTCTCAAGGAATATAAAGTGTTCTGTTATAAAGACACATAAACATAAATGTTCATTGCAGTACCATTCATAATAACAAAGACATGGAATCAACCTAAATGTCCATCATTGATAGAATGGATAAAGAAAATGTGGTATATATACACCATGGAGTACTATGTGACCATAAAAAAGAATGTGATCATGTTCTTTCCAGGAACATGGATGGAGGTGGAGGCCATTATTCTTAGTCAACTCAGGTAGGAACAGAAAACCAAATATTACATGTTCTCACTTATAAGTTCGAGCTAAATGATAAGACCACATAAACCCATAGAGGGGAACAACACACAATGGGGACTCTCTGAATTTGAACGGTCAGAGTGGGGAGAGGATCAGGAAAAATAATTTGTACAACAAACCCCCATAACACAAGTTTACTTATATAACAAACCTGCATATGTACCTTTGAACTTAAATAAAAGTTAAAAAAAAAAGGCTTCTCTCTGGGCATGGTGGCTCATGTTTGTAATCCTAGCAGTTTGGGAGGCTGAGGTGGGTGAATCACAAGGTCAGGAGTCCGAGACGAGCCTGATCAACATGGTGAAACCCCGTCTCTACTAAAAATACAAAAATTAGC
>NW_016108160.1:156228-168334 GCF_001604975.1 Cebus imitator | reverse complement strand
TTTTAAAGGGGTTTCACCATGATGGCCAGGCTGGTCTTGAACTCCTGACCTCAGGTGATCCACCCACCTCGGCCTCCCAAAGTGCTAGGATTACAGGTGTGATCAGCATGTTCTTGAGGCTGGTAGTTCTTTTTTTAGAATCCAACTTGCCACTCTGCCTTTTAGGTGGAGTGTTTAGATCATTTACATTCAAGATTTGTAATTTTATATGGGGATTTTATGCTGTCATCATGTTAGCTGGTTTTCTTGTAGCCTCAATTGTGAACTTGCTTTATAGGGTCTGTGGGCTATGTAGTTACAGAGTAACTATGTAGTAACATAGCCCACAGTAGTTGCCTCCTTCAGCCAAGACTGGCTGTAGTTTTCTTATAATAGTGGGCAGAAAACAAGGGCTTTAGAAATCTCAAGTGAGGGGAAGGTGGTTTGAGTAACACTCTAGATTAACACTCCCAAATAGTGGAAAAAAAAGCCAAAAAACAAAACTCTACACAGGTGGATTTCTAGGGTTGATGGACTATAACTCTTAATGAAAGAGCTGTAAGCACGTGACAGTTTGATGCAATGCCTGCTTGTGGCATTTGGGAGAGGGAGGGTTTGTGATGATGTTGTTTTCCACATTGTTGACATAGAAGCATATATGCTGAGAAAACGGGTCTTCCATGCTTGACACAGTCTTTCCCTAGAGTGGGCTATCTATCAGAAGCACCCAGGAGAGGTATCTATCTACTTTGGCAGGGGAAGTAGGGTTACTGAATACAAGAAAGTATTTCAGAAAAAGCAGTGGTCCCTGGAGGGTCAGGTAATTATCTTTTTGATCCATAGGCAATTAACATTAATAAAGTGCTGCAGAGTCAGTCTTCCTAAGACTTCTGTCATTATGAACAGAACCTTTGCTTGCCTACCAGGCCTGTGATGACCAGAAGACTCCCATTGTCCCAAGACAGGAGCTAGTGCTGTATGTTTTTATGGGTATCTGGCATGGAAGATGTTTTACACAACAAAGTCACCACTAAACCACTGCTTAAATCTCACTGTCCCTCCCCTAGCCCCCACCCACTGATCGCAGTGTGTGATGCTCCCCTCCCTGTGTCCACGTGTTTTAATTGTTCAACACCCACCTATGAGTGATAACATGCAATGTTTGGTTTCTGTTCTTGTGACAGTTTGCTGAGAATGATAGTTTCCAGATTCATCCATGTCCCTATGAAGGACATGAACTCATCATTTTTTATGGCTGTGTAGTATTCCATGGTGTATATGTGCCACATTTTCTTTACCCAGTCTATCGATAATGGACATTTGGGTTGGTTCCAGGTCTTTGCTATTGTAAACAGTGCCATGATGGACATATGTGTGCATTTGTCTTTATAATAGAAAGATTTATAGTCCTTTGGGTATATATCCAGTAATGGGATTGCTGGGTCAAATGGTATTTCTATTTCTAGATCCTTGATGAATTACTACGTTGTCTTCCACCATGGTTGAACTAATTTACACTCCCACCAACAGTGTAAAACTGTTCCTATTTAGTCTCATCTATTGTTAATGCTTTCAACTATATTTTGAAACTCTTGTAGATAATTTTTCAATTCTAGAGTTGAGTTTGGTTTTTTTCTTAAAATAACCATGTCATCTTTCAACTTTTGGATCTAAAATATCTTTTATTTTTTTTTTTAGATTAGGGTTCAACGTCCAACTTTCTCCTGAATCTCATTGAACTTCCTTGCCATGCAGATTCTGAATTCTATATCTGTCATTTAAGTTATTTCAATTTGTTTAGGACCCATTGCTGGGAACCTAGTGCGATAATTAGGAGGCAAAGAAACACTCTGACTTTTTCATTTGCCAGAGTTTGTGCACTGATTCTTCCTCATTTGAGGTGGCCGGTGTTTCTTTGCCTTTTTGATGTTGCTCTTATTTTGATGGGACTTTTTAATATTCTGTTTTCCCTTGAGTATTTGACTATGGTGTATGTTGTGTATAGTTGATTAGGCTCATTTCTGTGTGCTTTCAGAAGGCCAAGGCTCTGTATAGCTTCTTTAGTTGTGGCTAGATTCCTGCATTGGGTTTCACAGGTGATGTGAGCTGAAGGAATTTTCGTTTGGTGGTGTAATTCAGGCTGTGATCCAGTAGACAGTGCTTAAGATTAAGTTCCAGCAGATAGGATTTTACTTAGCCACATACCTCTTTTGTATATCAGTGTTTACAGCCATGCAATGTGGAGGGGAATCACATGGGTGGTTGTGAGAGATGAACCCCCTTACCAAATTTGTTCCTGGGCCTTAGAGGACACCCATCCAATTACTTGTGCCACACCCATGATTCCTTAGCCCCAAGGGGGCCTCTGGTGGGCTGTGCTCCTCCCTCCCTTAGGATTGGCCTGAGTTGCAAGTTAAGTCACCAGAAGACCAATAGCTCCCCAGGTACCCACTGGTTCTTTGTGATTGGCAGCATCAGAGCTGGTTGTACATTATGTCTATGGGTGGTCTGTTGATGCAGTAGGTTAAGGGTGAAAGATCACCAGGCAGTGTGGTATTGCCGTGAGTGTAAACCTGGTGTGGTCCCTGAAGCCCAGGGACTTTTTTTTTTTCCCAGCAGATGACTGTGGGGATTGCCCATCATTCTTCTCATTTGAGTCTCCTTCTGGAGACTCAGTAGCAGGCCCAACTAGCTAGTTGCATCCCATACCTCTGCACCCAGGTCACTGGGTTGTTAGGTGTTCCAGGCTATAGAGGTCCCTTGGGCAGAGATTTGTGGCTAGAAAACAAGCTGTGTCCTTTCCAGATCGCACTTGTGAAAAAAGGTATGCCTAGTTCCCACACCAGCACATGAACTCATGCTTCACTCTTCTCAGTGTTCTGAGAGGGAAACTCCTCCCCAACTCAAGTTTGAGCCATGGATTTCAGCTTGCTACCCCTGCACTGTGTGCTTGAAACCTGGGAGGGTTGTTACTGAGCCTGTGATTTTGTCTTTCTGCTTCTTGCGATCAAGCACGGGCTGTGCTTTGGGGCTGAAGTACTCCTGGGCCACTGGTAAAGAATTCAGGCAGGACAGCAAAGGCTGTGCTGTGTGCATAACCATGTAGGAGCAGCCAGGCTGGTGGACAGTGGGGTATGCAGATCAGCTATGACCAAGTTCCCTGAAAAAGACAGCCCTGCCCTTTCCTGTCCCAGCAGTCATCAGGGGCTAGAATCACTCAGAGGAAAATGGAGAGCCTTGGAAGATGGGTACCTATGGTACCCATCGCTATTTTGCTGTAGCTGCCCTACTTGCAAAAGGGCTTGGCACATGTTCAAGCTCTGCCTCTGCCTACTCTCTGGGAAGATGCCCTCTGCCAACTAAAATGTCTGTGGGTATCATGAGATCTCTAGTAGCACAGATGTCTGTGCCAGGAGTGTGGTATCTCACAGTTATTTAGCTTGAACCTTCCTTAGAAGCTGGTCCTGGCACCTGGTGACTCCATACAGGCTTCTCAGCTTTTTCCTTCCTTAACCTTGGTATTTTGCATTGCTTCTCTAATGCCTTTCAGTTTTTTCTCTCAAAATATCTGTTCAAAGTGTGATGGCTTACTTGATATTTTTGTTTCTCTCCGTGGGAGAGGAATTTCCTGGCAACAACATTAGCCATATTTTCTCGGACACTGTAAATTTCAATTTTTGGTCATCTTTTACCATAAAAAAAGGAAACAGAATAGAAATTCTGGAGCTTTAAGGTTCAATAACTAAAAGGAAAATTCATTATGTGTTCGACAGCAGATTTGAGGATGCAGAAGAAATAATCATCAAACTCGAATATAAGTCAACTGAAATTATCTGGTCTGAGAGGCAGAAAGAACAAAGAATGAAGAAAAATTAATAGAAGATAAGAGACCTGTGGGGCATCATTAATTATACCAACATACATACAATAGGAATATAAGAAAGAGAGGAGAGAGAAAATGGGATTGAAAGATTGCCTGAAAAAAATGACTGAGAACTTACCTAATTTGATGAAACATATGATCTACACATCTGGGATGTACAACAATCTCTAAGTAGGATAACTCAAAGAGATCCATGTAGGAATAAATTATAATCAAATTGTTAAAAGAAAAAGAGAAGTTTGTAAGAAGCAAGAGAATTGACTCGTTAGGTTCAAAATATCCTCAATAAGATAAATATTTGAATTATCATCAGAAACCATGAAGGCTGACAGGTAGTGACATGTCATGGGCAAAGTACTGAATGAAAGAACTGTCAAACAAAAATTCAGTACCAGGCAAAAATATTCTTTAATGATGTAGAAACATTTTGCATCTCCAGAGCAACAAAAGCAGAGATGTTATAATTACTAGACCTGCTCTACAAGAAATGCTAAATGGAGTCCTTGGAAGCTAAAATGAGGAACACTAGACAATATCTGAAATCCATATAAAGAAATAAAAAACATGGTTAAATGTAACTGTATACATAAATATAAATGCCAGCATTAATATATTTTTGATTTATAATTCTTGATTCCTATATGACTTAAAAAGAAAAATGCACAACGTATACTTGTAAGACTATGTTAAGGGACACAACATATATATGGTTGTTATATATATATATTGATATATATGTAAATATCAACATATATATGGTTGATATTTGGTTTCTCCCCCTTTGATATTTGGTTTCTCCCATTAACAGTTGTGTTAATGTTGTGCCCATTAACATGGTATATAGAGAGAGAGAGAGAAAAAAAAAAAGGAAAATTACTAAAATCAGAAATGAAAGTGGTGATATTATTACCAACTGCAGTGAAATAAAAACATTACAAGACAATACTATGAACAACTGTAAGGTAACAAATTCAATAACCCAAATATTTGCCATTACATTTAATGGCAAAAACTGCAATTAAAAGCCAACCTATAAAATAAATAACTTCAGAGATACATCAACTACTAAAACTTCCTCAAGAAGAAATATAAAACCTAAACAGACCTCTAACAAATCAAGTGATTGAAACAGTAATAAAAAAACTTTCATGGTAGTTTAGGTTTCAGAATGTAAGGAGCTTGGAAGCATGAACCCAAAGTATCTGAGACAGGTCTCAGTCACTTTAGAAAGTTTATTTTGCCAAGGTTAAGGATGTGCTCCTGACACAGCTGCAGGAGGTCCTGATGACATGTGCCCAAAATGGTTGGGGTACAGCTTGCTTTTATACATTTTAAGTTTATGTGAGACCTCAATCAATATGTGTAAGGTGTACATTGGCTCAGTTCAGAAAGGCAGGACACTTCAAAGTGGGCGACTTCCAGGTCATAAGTAGGTAATAAAGTGATCAATGGTTGTGTGTTTTTAAGTCTTTGATCAGCCTTTCACTGAATACACAATTTACATGTGAGAGGGAAGTAGGATAATAGTCACTTGTGCCTTAGTCTGACTCAGTAAATCTTCATTTTTATATAAACAATAGGGCAGAGGAAGCAATCAAATATTCATTTGTCTCAGGTGAGCAGAGGGAAGAGTTTCTGTCCTGTTCCTGTGAAGATAAGCTATCAATTTACATTGCCAGGGTGAAATTCAACAGACCTGTATTCATGTAATGATCTTGAAGGCTATGAGAAATTTCCTTGTGGATAAATTGTGAGGGAGTACTTAGCTTAAAAAACATCTTAGCTATTTTATTTAAGAACAAAATTGGAAACAGGTCTTCAGTTCCCAGCTTCACTTTTCTTTTTGGCTTACTGATTTTCAGGTCCCAAGATTTATTTTCCTTTCACAGAAGTCATCACTCTTATCTTCACAAGAAACTGAACAAACTGAAAATCAACTTCTCTCATATCCAATAATTATGGGCACAGGGAAAACCTCTGTATTCAAAATTGGAAAAACTGGTGGTGATGGGAGAGCAGGTAGAAACAAGGAGGAAAAAGTGGTCATTTTCAAATACCTCCAGAACATTCTATTCTTTGTTAGGCCTGCCTCAAGTAAATGTAATTTGCCAGAGACTAACCTAAATGGGTCTTACAAGATCCAAACTGACATGAAGAAAGAAAATACCTAGTTCCAGCCCACTCTAGTTCTCCTGTCTCAATTAACGGGAGAACAAAACAATACAAAATTTAGAATGACTTATGAAGATTACATTACAGGGGCACAAGCTCACTAAATCCCTGAGACTAATCTAGTAAGAGGACTGAATCAGTAATCATATACCTCCCAAGAAAGAAAAGCCTAGGCTTCACTTGTGATTTCTATCAAACACTTGAAGAAGAATTAGTACCAATTGTTCTTAAACTCTTTCAAAAAATGAAGAGAAAAGACCACTTGCAAGCTCATTTTACACAACCAGAATTTTCTTGACACCAAAGGTAGAAAAAGACAGTATAAGAAAAGGAAATGAAAGGCCAATATCCCTGATAAACATAGACATAAAAGTCCTTAACACAATATTAGCAAACTGAATTCAACAGCAAATAAAAGGAATCATATACCATGATCAAATAGGATTTACATGTATGATGAAAGAATAATTCAATATAAAAAATATATTAATGTTATATGCTACGTTAATAGAATTTAGGATAAAATTAATGGTCATGTAAGTAGATACAGGAAAAACATTAGAAAAATGTAACAATATCCCATAATTTCATAACAAAAATTCTCATTGAACTAGGTGTAGAAGATAATTATAAATACCTGAACATAATAAAGGTCATATTTGAACAGTCAACAGTAAAAAATTGAAAGCTTTCCCCTAAGATCAGAAATGAGTCAAGGATGCTAATTTGTTACCACTTTTTTTCAACATAGTACTGGATAATTTATGCAAAGCAGTTAGGCAAGAAAAAGAAATAAAAGGTATCCAAATGGGAGAGAGAGATCCAAGATGGCTGATCACTAGCAGTTCGGGATTGCAGCTCCCACTGAAAGAGCAGAGAACGAGAGGACGCCACACTTTCAGATCAATTTTTGTTGCTCACGCACTAGGAGATTCCCAGCAGAGGAGCCCCACGTGTTACCAGCGCGACTCTTGAGACCGGAGAGGCGGTTTTGCCGCTGCCTTGGTGTGGCGGTTCTTGGTGCAGAGTCAGAAAAGCACCATCAATCTTAAAGCTGCTGTTTTGGCCGGCGCAGTGGGTTGCTCAGATTCTAGTGCCGGGAATCAACAAGTTGGACGTCCATTCAGAAACCCAACTATAAAGACGGTAATTATAAAGACCACAGATGGATAAATTTATAACGAAGGGAAGAAACCAGCCTAAAAAGGCTGAGAATACCCAAAATCAGAATGCTTCTCCCTCTACAGGGGATCACAGTTCCTCATCAGCAACAGAACAAGACCTGATGGAGAAAGACTGTGTTCCATTAGCAGAAGCTGGCTTTAAAAAGTGGATGATAAGAAACTTCTGGGAATTAAAAGAACTTGTTCTAACCCAATGCAAAGAAACTAAGAACTTTGAAAAAAGGTTTGATGAAATGTTAACAATAACACACAATTTAGAGAGGAATATAAGTGAACTAATGGAGCTGAAAAATACAACACGAGAACTTCGCGAACTATGCACAAGTTTTAACAGCTGAATTGATCAAGCAGAAGAAAAGATATCAGAGGTCGAAGACCAACTTCATGAAATAAAACAAAAAGACAAGATTAGAGAAAAAAAGGATAAAAAAGAACGAGCAAAGTCTCCAAGAAATATGGGACTATGTGAAAAGACCTAATCTACGTTTGATAGGTGTACCTGAATGTGACAAAGAGAATCAATCCAAGCTGGAAAATACTCTTCAGGATATTATTCAGGAAAACTTTCCCAACCTAGCAAGGCACGACAATATTCAACTCCAGGAAATACAGAGAACACCACAAAAATATTCCTCAAGAAGACCAACCTCAAGGCACATAATTGCCAGATTCACCAGGGTTGAAATGAAAGAGAAAATACTGAGGGCAGCCAGAGAGAAAGGTCAGGTTACCCATAAAGGGAAGCCCATCAGACTCACAGCAGATCTCTCAACAGAAACCCTACAAGACAGAAGAGAGTGGGGGCCAATAGTCAACATCCTTAAAGAAAAGAGCTTTCAACCCAGAATTTTACATCCAGCCAAACTAAGCTTCATAAGCGAAGGAAAAATAAAATCTTTTGTGAACAAGCAAGCACTCAGAGATTTCATCACCACCAGGCCTGCTTTACAAGAGCTTCTGAAAGAACCACTACAAATAGAAAGGAACAACCAGTATCAGCCTTTCTAAAAAATACCAAAAAATAAAGAACATCAACATAATTAAGAAATTGCATCAACTAATGGGCAAAACAGCCAGCTAACATTAAATGACAGTATCAAACACACATATATTGTTATTAATTCTAAATTTAAATCAACTAAATCCCCCAATCCAAAGACACAGACAGGCAAAAAAAGCCAAGATCCATTGGTATGCTACATCCAGATCCATCTCACGTGCAAGGATACACAAAGACTCAAAACAAAGAGATGGAGAAAAATTTGCCAACCAAATGGAGAGCTAAAATAAATAAATAGAAAGCAGGAGTTGCAATTTTTGCTGATAAAATAGATTTCAAAGCAACAAAGATCAAAAGAAGCAAAGAAGGATATTACATAAAGATAAAAGGATCAATGTAACAAGAAGAGCTAAGGATCCTAAATATATATGCACCCAATACAGAAATACCCAGATAT
The DNA here is from genome assembly GCF_001604975.1 of Cebus imitator. Lineage (NCBI taxonomy): Eukaryota > Metazoa > Chordata > Mammalia > Primates > Cebidae > Cebus > Cebus imitator. The sequence goes on along the minus strand of NW_016108160.1, from coordinate 159,659 downwards.
ATAAGACTTATAAAGAGACTTGGACTCCCACACAATAATAGTGGGAGACTTCAACATCAATATTAGACAGATCAATGAGACAGAAAGTTAACATCGATATTCAGGACTTGAACTCAGATCCGGAACAAGTAGACTTCATTAACATTCATAGAACTCTCCACTTTAAATACACAAAATATACACTCTTATCAGTATTACATCACACGTATTTACAGGTTTAAATGAAATATTGGTTGGCTGTTTGTTAATTATTTTCTTCCCTCATTTTTTTTTAATGTCTCTATTATTAAACACAATTACAGGCATACCCAGTTTTAGACTGCATTCTAGCCCGGGGAATAAAACAACACCCCTGTTCTCTCTCCCTCTTCCTCTTTCTTCTTTCCTTCATTTTTTTTTTTTTTTCTTTTTTTTTTTAAATTCTTTTTCTTTCTTTCTCTCGTTCTTCCTCTTAAAAAAAAAAAAAGAAATATGATTATACAGAAAATTCACAGTAACAAAAATGATAACTACAAGGGCAAATATGTAAGACTTTTTCTCATAAATTAAATACCTTTAAAAATAACTGATGGTTTAAACAAAAAGAATAACAATGTGTTGTGGGGGAAAAAAAAGGAATAAGTAAAATATTTTGGTTGCAGATTACATAATATTTTATGTAGAAAATCCTAAAGACTTCACAAAAAACTTAGAACTAATAAATTCAGTAAAGTTGCAGAATACGAAATCAACATACAAAAATTGGTTGCATTTCTATACAGTAACAATAATCTATCTGAAATGGAGACTACAAAAATGATCCTCTTTATAGTATCAAAGAGAATTAAACACTTAGGAACAAAATTAAGAAGGCTAAAGACTTGTACACTAAAAACTGCAAAACTTTAGTGAAAACTTAAAGATGACACAGTTAAATGAAAAAACATTTCATGTTCAGTGGGATGATTGGAACACAGAATATTGTTAAAATGTCTACAATCTCCCAAAGCACTCTATAGATTCACTGCAATCCCCTATCAAAATCCCTAGGGTATTTTTTATATTAATGGCAAAAATACTAAAATTTATATAAAATGAATGATGGACTCTGAATATCCAAAACAATCTTGAAAAAGAAACACAAAGCTGGAGGCATCATACTTCCTGATTTCAAAATATATTACAAAACTACATAATTAAAAAAAATTAGATTAGTACTGGCATAAGGACAGAAATATAAACCAATGGAGCAGGTTAGAGAGCTTGGAAATAATGCCATACATATATATAGTCAACTAACTTTGACAAAGAGTGCCAAAAATACACAATGTAAAAAAGATAGTCTTTTCAACAAATGGTGCTTGGAAAATTAGATGTCCTTATGTGAAAGAATGTAATTGAATTTTTTTTCTTAGACAACACACAAAGTCCACTTAAAATGGACTAGAACTTAAATATAAAACATGAAACTAAAACTCCTAGAAAAATCATAGAGGGAAAGTTTCATGCCAGTGGCCTAGAATATGACACCAGAAACACAGGCAACAAAAGCAAAAATAGGGAAGTGAGACTATATCAATCAAAAATGTTTCTGGCATCACACACACACACACACACACACACACACACACACACACACACAAAGAATTAACAGGGTAAAGAAATAACCTACAGAGTGAGAGAAAATATTTGTAAACCATATATGTGATAAGGTGTTAATATCCAAAATATCTAAATATATAAGGTAGTCTTACAACTCAATAGCAAATAAAACAAATAACCCAATTAAGAAATAGGTAAAGGACCTGAATAGACATATCTTCAAAAAAGACACACAAATGGCCAACAGGTATATGTAGAGATGCTTAAATTCATTAATCACAAGGAAATGTCAGTCCAGAACACAATGAGATATCACCTCACACCTCTTAGTATAGGTTTTACTTTTTAAAAAGATAATAACTATTGTTGATGTGGAGAAATTAGAGCCCTAGTACACTTTTGATAGGAACGTAAAATGATGCAGTCTCTATGAGTAATCATATGGATGTTCCTCAGAAACTGAAAAGTAGAACTCCCATGTATTTCAGTAACTCCACTTTAGGATTATCACCCAAAAGAACTGAATTTGGGACCTTGAAGAGTATCTGCATATTATGTGCATTACAGTGCTATTCACAATAGCCAAGGTGTGGAAGCAAATGTTCATCAAAGGATGAATGATGCAAATGTGGTATATACTACAATGGAATACTATTTAGCTGTAAAAAAAGGAAATCTTGCCATATACGACAACACTGATGAACCCTCAGGACATTAAACTAAATGAAATAACTCAGTCACAGAATGACAAATACTGCATGATTTATGTGAGAGATCTGAAATAGTTTAATTCATAGAAGCGGAGAATAGAATGGTATTTGCCAGGGAATAGAGAGAGGGGAAAATGGGGAGTTGGTATTTAATGTGTATCAAGTTTCAGTTATGCAAGTTAAATATGACCTAGAGATTTACCGTGCAATGTTATGCCTATAAAAATACTCAATTGCACACTTGAAATTTCTTTAAGAGGGCAGATTTGTACTTATTACATTAAAAATATAGATAATGTAAACAGAGAGATAGAAAGTAATCAAGAATCAGAAGAAAATTCTAGAAATTAAAAAGACTGTAACAGAAATAAAGAATGTTTTTGATGGATTCATGAATAGACTTGACATAGATGGTAAAGAATCACTGTGCTTAAAGATTCTTCAGGAGAAAATTCCAAACGTGACATGTAAATGGAAAAACAAATAGAATATATAAGAGTTACGGTACAGTAATAAAAAAGTTTTTTAATAGCCACATAGTGGGAATATCCAAGGAAAAGAAAGTAATAAAAGAAATATTTGAAGAAATAATGAATGAGAATGTCCCCAGATTAATGATCAATACCAAACCACAGATCCAGGAAGCTTAGAGAATACCAAAACATCTATACCCAGACAAACTAAAAAAATAATAAAGACAAAGAAAAATCTTGAAAGAATGTAAAGGAACAAAACACCTTACAAATAAATGAGCAAGGATAAGAATTACATTGGAGTTATCTTCAGGACCATGTAGGCAACAATAGAAGGGAGTAAAATATTTAAGGTGTTGAAAAGCTACCTAGAAGTATATATCCACAAAATTATCCTTTGAGAGTGAAAGAGAAAAAAAGACTTTCCCAGAAAAAAAAAAAATGAAAGTATTTGTTGCCAGTAAACCTGCCTTGGTATAAATATTAAAAATTATTAATAAGAAAAATGTTATGTCAGAAACTGGTATCTCCACAGAGAAAGGAAGAGTATTAAAGAAGGAACAGGCCGGGCGCGGTGGCTCACGCCTGTAATCCCAGCACTTTGGGAGGCCGAGGCGGGTGGATCACAAGGTCAAGAGATCGAGACCATCCTGGCCAACATGGTGAA
>NW_016108160.1:153859-155313 GCF_001604975.1 Cebus imitator | reverse complement strand
TTACAGGCACACGCCACCATGCCCAGCTAATTTTTTGTATTTTTAGTAGAGACGGGGTTTCACCGTGTTGACCAGGATGGTCTCGATCTCTTGACCTTGTGATCCACCCGCCTCAGCCTCCCACAGTGCTGGGATTACAGGCTTGAGCCACCGCGCCCGGCTAATGAATAAGTTCTTTAGCGGTGATTTCTGATATTCTGATGCCTCCAACACCCAAGCAGTGTACACCGTACCCAATGTGTAGTCTTTTATCTCTCACCATACTTTCCCTCAGTCTGCAAAGTCCATTGTATCATTCTTATGCTTTTGCATCCTCATAGCTTAGCTCCTACTTATGAGTGAAAACATAGGATGTTTAGTTTTCCATTCCTGAGTTACTTCACTTATTATAGTAGTCTCCAATTCCACCCAGGTTGCTGCGAATGCCATCATTTTTTCCTTTTCATGGCTGAATAAAAACCACTAAGGTTTTTAAAAAGAGATATAATTCATATAAGAGAGGAGAAAAATTGCATTACATAAAATTATCAGAATCAGACAAGGCAGAAAAAGAGTGGAGGACAAACAAACATGTAGAATAAGGACAATAAGTAGAAAACAGTAATAAGACGGGTAATTATTATTCCAATTATATCAATATTAATTTTAACACCAATTGCCTAAAATACTAATTAAAGAGACTCATAGAACAAAAATCATGAGACCCAGTGTATGTTTTACATGCAAAATTCACTTAAAGACAAATAGATGAAATATAAAGGGATGGAGAAAGATATATCATACTAACACTAATAAAAAGAAAACTGAAAAACTGTGTTAGTTTCAGACAAAGCCGACTTCAGAGAATGGAAAATTATCAGGAATAAAGAGAGACATTACGTAACAATAATGGATAAATTCTCCAAGAATTTATGTATGCACCAATCAACAGAACATTATGAATTTATGTATGCACCAACATGTATGCACCAATCAACAGAATATTAAGGTATGTGAAGCAAAAACAGAATTGCAGGAAATAGATGAATGCACCATTATAACTTCTACACCTGTCGGTGATTAACAGATGTAGCAAACAAAAAAAAATGTGTAAGAACATAGTTAAATTTAAACACATCATCAATCAACTGAATCTAATTGACATATATAGAATACTTCATCCAACAGCAGAATATACATTATTATCAAGCTAACACAGAACATTCACCAAGCTATACCATATTCTGACCTCTAAGACACACTGCAACAAATCTAAAAGAATTGATATAATGCAAAGTATGTTCTCAGACCACAATGGAGTTTAACCACCCTCCTCAAATACCTGGAGATTAAGCAACACAACTCTAAGTAACACATGGGTTCAATAAGAAGTCTCAAGAGAAATTAAAAATATTTTGAACTAATTGAAAATGAAAATAAGACCTTTTAAAATCCATGGTATGCAGCGAAAGAAA
>NW_016108160.1:148259-152924 GCF_001604975.1 Cebus imitator | reverse complement strand
AAATCCCATGTAAGCAGAAAAGAAAATAAAAATTTGAGCAGTAAGGATGTCTGCTCTCATCATTCTTAGTCTACATTGTACTAGAAGTTTTAGCTAATGCAATAACCAACAACAGGAAATAAAAGTATACAGATTGGAATGAAAAACTTGCCTTCGTTCACACATTACATGATTGTCTATGAAGAAAATACTGAAGAATCAACGAAACACATCCTGGAACTAATGAGCAATCATAGAAAGACTTTAGGGTACAAGCTTAAGATACAAATGTCAATTGGTTTCTTATATAGGCCAGCTATGAACAACTTGAACTTGAAAATAAAAACAATGTCATTTATATTAGAAATAACAAAATGCAATACTTAGGTATAAATCTAATGAAACATGTCAATATTAGTTTGTCAACTCTTTACATAAGAATTAATCTCAATCCCTTTCAACCTTTTCCAAAAATTAGAAGAGATGAAAATACTGTCTGGCTCATTCTATGAGGTATTAACCTGTACAAAGCCAGACAATGGTATCACAAGAAGAGAAAACTATATACCAATAACCTTTCTGAATAAAGGTGCAAAATTTTTCAACACAATTCTAGCAAATTGAATCAAGCAGTGTATTAAAATGTGTATTCATTATGACCAAGCAGAATTTATTCTACGAATGCAAGGTTATATCAATACACAAACATCACTAAATATAATATGGCATGTTACAGAATTTTTTTAAAAACCCATATTCTCACTCAATTGGTGTAAAAACATTTTGCAAAATCCAATGTTCTTTCATGATAAAAAAACTCTCAATAAAATAAGAGTATAAGGTGAATTCCTTTGCTAGTGTTGCCATAAGAAAATATCACAGACTAGATGACTTAATAGAAACTTATTTTCTCACCATTCTGAAGGGTCGAAGTTCAAAATCAAGGTGTTAACATGTTTTTTTTCATCTGAGGCATTTTTTCCTTGACTTACAGATGGCTGCCTTCTTGCTGTGTCCTAAATGTTTCCTCTGCCCAGGCATCCCTGCTGTTGCTTTGTGTGTCTAAATTTTCTCTTCTTATAAAGAAGTATACAGAATGGAGTAAAATATTTAAGGTGAATAGGGCCTTAAATGAATTAGGGCCGACCACAACAGCCTCATTTAACTTAATCATCTTATTTAAAGGTCCTATGTACAAATACAGTCACATTCTGAGATACTAGGGATTAGAACATCAACATACGAATTTGGGGATTCAACCCATTACAGAAGAAAATTTAATCTGATAACACATATTGATTAATATCTCACAGCTAACAAATCTTCAATGGTGACAGATTGAAAGCGTTCCTCCTAAGACCAGGAATGAAACAAGGATGCCCATTTTTACTACTTCTATTCGACATTTTACTGGATTTTAAAGTCAAAGCAATTAACCAAGAAAAAGTCATTCAAATTGGAAAGAAAAAAGTAAAACTATATTTACAATAACATATTCTTATGTAAAAAAAAAAAAAAACTTTAAAGAACCCACAGATGCACAAAACTGTTTCAGCTAATATACATATCTAGCAGTGTTGCAAGATACAAGTTCTACATTAAAAATATCAGCTGCATATGGTGGCTTATACCTATAATAAGTTCTGAACTTTGGGAGGCTGAGATGGGAAGACTGCTGGATCCCAGGAGTTAGACACTAGCCTGGGCAACATGGTGAAACCCTATTTCCTTAAAAATACAAAAAAAAAAAAGAAAAAAAAATTAGCTGAGGATGGTTGCACATGTCTGTAGTCCCAGCTACTCGGGAGGCTGAGGTGTAAGGATTGCTTGAGCCTGGAAAGTTAAGGCTGCAATAGGCGATAATCATATCCTGCATTCCAGCCTGGGTGACAGAGCAAGACCCTGTCTCCAAAACAAACAAACAAACAAATGAACAAACATCAAAAACCAAAAAATCACAAGGAATGTGCAATCACAACTAAATTAAGAAAACTAGTTCATTAATATTAGGTTTGTGCAAAAGAAATTGCAGTTTTGGCAATTTAAAAAATTTGTGCAAACCACAATTACTTTTGCACCAACCGAAGAGCATCAAGAATAAAATTCTCATGAATAAATGGACCCAAGGAGATGCAAGATTTTATAATGAAAACTAAAAAACATTGCTGATGGAAATTAAATAAGACCTAATTAATGGAGAGACTTATGAGGTTTACGTATTGTAAGAATTAATATTGTTAGCATCACAATACTTTCCAAAGTGATCTACAGATTTGATGCATTCTGTATCAAAATTCCAACTGCGTTTTTTGTAAGATGGATAAACTGATCCTAAAATTCATCTGGGATTGTCAGAGATCCCACACAATCAAAACAATGTTGCAAAATAATATAGTTGTAAGATTCACAATTGTCTTTTTTTTACCACGCCTGTGTAAACAAACACAATTGTCAACGTTACATCTTAGTACAAAGACACAGTAATCAAATTGGTGTGATAATGTCATAAAAATAGGTATATAGGTCAATGAAATAGAATAAAAGTTCAGAAAGAAACCCATACAACTATGGTCAACTGATTTTACACAATGCCAAGACCAGTAAATTATCAACAAATTTGTGCTGGAATAACTGGATACATGTTAAGAATCTAATAAAATTGGTTTCTTACCTCATACTCCGTTCAAAATTTAACTCAGAATAAATCAAAGACCTAAATTGAAAAGCTAAAACTACTTTTCAAAAAAACTCAGAAAGAGCTATATGGGTAAATCAAGACTGTGGGTTTGACAACAAATTCTTAGATGTGACATCAAAAATACAAGTAACAAAAGAAAAAAAAAAAACAGATAAGCTGGATTTCATCAGAATTAAGACTGTTTGTGCATCAAAGGACATTATTAACAAGGCAAATCACATAATGGGAGAAAATATTTGCAAATCCTATATCTGACTGTCAGAGGCATTTGAACCAGAACAACTCCATCTTGAATACGAGTTTGGTAAAATGAGGTTGAAACCTACTGGGCTGCAATCCCAGATGGTTAAGGCATTCTATGTCACAGGATAAGAAAGGAGGTCGGCACAAGATACAGATCATAAAGACCTTGCTGATAAAACAGATTGCAGTAAAGAAGCTGGCTGAAACCCACCAAAACCAAAATGGCCACAAGAATGACCTCTAGTCGTCCTCACTGCTACACTCCCACCAGCGCCATGACAGTTTACAAATGCCATGGCAACATCTGAAAGTTACCCTATATGGTCTAAAAAGGGGAGGTATAAATAATCCACACCTTGTTTAGCATATCATCAAGAAATAACCATAAAAGTGGTCAATGAGCAGCCCTCGGGTCTGCTCTGTTTTTGGAGTAGTCATTCTTTTATTCCTTTACTTTCTTAATAAAATTACTGTCACTTTATTCTATAAAATCACCCTAAATTCTCTCTTGTATGAGATCCAAGAACCCTCTCTTGGCATCTGGATTGGGGTTCCTTACCCATAACATCTTTTTGGAGACCACTGAAGGGACTATAGTGCAGAAATCCTCTACCCAAAGGCTAACTTTGTGTAAGTGTTGGGGTCTGTTCAATAACATCTTTTTGGCAAACCACAGAAGAGATGATGCTGAAGAACTCCCAGCCAACCCAAAGAAAAAAGACTACAGCACTGATTGCCTATGTTGGGGAAGTGGTGGGGTACCTGGGTAAAGGATGGTATTGGGTTAGAGGCCCAACTTAGGGGAGTTATAGTCTCTCCTAAAACAGAGTGGGTTAGAGGTCCCTCTCAATAAAAGGCAAGGACGCTTAATTCGCCTTGAATTAAAGGTCCAATTTAGGAGGGTTAGAGTCTCTTCTAATATTTAGGGGGTTAGAGGCCCCTCTCGGTAAAGTCTCTTTCAGCCAAGAATGGGTTTGGCACCATGGGATGTTAACTGCTATTCTCTTTGCTAATGGCTATGGATGACAGGATTAGGCATGTATTGGTTTGTGGGACATGGGGAGCTATTTCCTTCCTAAAAAGGGGAAACTTGAGAGCTGATGGCACTGCTAGAAAAGATTCCTTTGCTACCAACAAGCAGCCACCTGAACTTTTCAGTATCAATACAATGGGTTGGTTTTTCTCTGGCCTCCCTGAATGCCTGCCTTTTCCACCCTGTTTCAGGCAATGCCTTCCTTTCTCTCTCTGGGCAAACTGGTTAAATGAATGGTAAAAATCATGTTTACCTCCTCTGTAAAGTTTTAATTAATCAGAAAAAGGATTTGTGGGGCTAGTCTTAAGGTATAGCCAATCTGGTGTGTTTTGTGTGCCTTTCTGTATTGTTCCATCATAAAAATGGTTACCTTTATTTTAGAACACATGCTTAGAACATCTGTAAACCCACTGTTCAAGACAGCCTAGCAAGCTAGTCAGTTACAAACATTGCTGCAGGTCCCTGAGAAAACCTGGATGAGGTTTCCCTCTTGTCTTGTATGTCCTTGGGACCTTGACCTTTTGTTCTTGTGGCTGTGCTTTCCCTATTTACAATGACAACTTGGGTTCAGGGTTTAATTCCTAGCTTGGAAAATGAGTCCTTTATCTTCTGTCTATGTATTTATATGTATTAGCTGTTAAAAATGCATGCTTTGAGGCCAGGTGTGGTGGCTCACGCCTGTAATCCTAGCACTTTGGGAGGCCGAGGTGGG
>NW_016108160.1:141870-148235 GCF_001604975.1 Cebus imitator | reverse complement strand
GTGAAACCCTATATAAAAAAAAAAAAAAAAAATGCATGCTTTGAATGAAGAGACTCCCCAAACAGGTTTTGTGTGAGCAACATAGCTGTTTATTCACCTGGGTGCAGGTGGGCTAAGGCTGAAAAGTGCTTTAGCGAAGGGTGGTGGGATGGGAGTTGGTTACATAGGCTGGGGCAAATTTTTGGGGGAGGGGCAGGGGTGTTACAGAGTAAGATTTGTTACAATGGTGGGGGTAGAGGCAAGGAGTATACATTACCATAAATTCAGTTACAATGGCGGGTGGGTAAGGCATAAAAGTAGTTAAGATGGCAGGGTGGGTGAGGAGTATTTACATTATTGTAAGAACAGTTAAGATGGCAGGGTGGAGTGAGGAGTATTCACATTATCATAATAAGTGTTAAGATGTCAGGGTAAGTTTAGAAGCTTAACATCCAGGGGAAGCTCCACTGAGGGATCAGGGATAATGGCGAATGCAGGTGGGGGTGGGGGGGTGATCAGCTGAGGCAGGCAGGACTTTAGACTTTCTGGGTCTGGGCTTACACATGGAGGCTTGACATACCTGTATTTTTATATAGAGAAAGAATTAGAGAAAGGGGGTGATAACAGGTTTTAGGGGTTGGGGGGCGAAGTTTCTCAAGGCTTCTACAAGTGGGATTGGGGGCAGTGTGGAAATCTAAAAATGGGAAAAAATTTAGACTGCTGGGAGATCTCGGGAAAAGCGGCGATATTGTGGGGATTTTTAGAAGGAGTATTTGTCATATTGACTGATTGGTTATTGCTTGTATACGATTTTGTAGGAATTGAGCGATTAATTGGAAAAACACACAGTCTAAATAAGAGAAGAAGAAAGATAGTGTTAGAGGACTAAGGATTGGAAGAAGCTGTGACTCCCAGTTAGAGAGTGTCCAGACAGTCCAGCCAGGTCCAAAATAACCATTTGCCTGATTAGTGAGCTTTTGAGCTCTGTCTTTTAATTTATTGATGGCATTTTATAAGAGGCCAGGCTGGTTTACATAGACAGAACTGGAAGTGTAAAGTGAAAAAAATGATAAGGTGTTTTGAGGGAGCTGGAGCTTTGGATCTGAATGCCAAGGGAACCAGCAAGGACTGTGGCTGCTAAAGATTGTAGTGGGGCTTGGTAAGGTAACTGTGTGGATGGAGAGCTTTTGTTTTTATGGTGTATGAGGAAGGATGTGGTATTATAAGAACCACTCACTTTTATTAACAAGATTGGGTATGAGCAGAGAATGGGAGCCAGATTAAGAGTGAAATATTAGCTGTAGTTGCCTGGAGAAAAAGTGTTAACTGGCAACTTAAACAAAAGCAGGGCATGTAAAAATAAATGAGTAAAGTGAATTTGAGCACAGTTAGACAGAAAATAATAGAAACAGAAACTTTCTGAGGTGTGGTTTAAGTAACAGGGGTGACTGCATAAAGCTGAAGAAGGTGAGGGGCTGAAAGTAAGTGTGTGAGGTGTAAAGAGAAAACATTGGAGGTTGTGAGAGCTCTAGAGGGTTAGTGGGGCATAGCCTGTGATTTTGAGAGATTTTAAGAGTATTATGGCAGCAGCTGCTGCCACGTGTGCTTAATGGGGTCAGCCCAGGACTGTGAGGTTAAGTTGTCTGGATAAAGAGGCTACAGGCTGTGGGCCTGGCTCCTGTGTAAGAATTCCGATGGCAGAGCCTTTTATTTTTTCTGTGTAGATAGAGAAGGGTTGAGAGGAGTTGGAGAGTGCTAGTGTAGGGGCTGCCTCTAAGGCCTTCTTTAGTGACTGAAAGCAAGAATGGGGGGAAATTTTTGGTTTATGGAGTTAGCTAAGTTTTCTTTCATAGGTTTATAAAGTGGTTTTGTTATGGGGGCAAAGACCTGGTATTCAGAGGTGAGTATCCTACAATGCCTAGGAAGGAGAGAAGCGGTTTAGTGGATGGGGTTGGGGTTTGGGAAATTAACTGGATACAGTTGGCAGGGAGAGTGTGTGTATGCTGGCAAAAGATTATAAGAGACGGGGAAAAAAATGGGCTTTAGAAAAAGCATTTTTGAGGTTAAGAACAAATAGTGAGTTGTGGAAGGGAGTATGGAAGATAGGAGGATATAGGGGTTTGGTACAACCAGGTGGATGGGATGTTCAATTAGATTGATGAGGTAGAGTTCTTCGACTAGTCTGTAGAATTTGTTTGGTTTTTGGACAGTTAGGCTAGGGGAAGAAATTTGGGCTTTGGAAGGGGATTCATGATACCCCTCTGAGTATAGATGCTGAAGAAGCAGGAGGGTGAATTAGAAGACCAGGTTGCAATAGATGGGTGATGACAGGCTTTATGCCTTTTAAAGCCTGTTGTGGGATGGGGTGCTGGAGCTGGGTGGGGTAAGGGTGGTTAGGTTTTAAGGGGATGATGAGGGGTGAGTGACCTGTAGCAGCAGATGGGAAGGTGGTGTCCCACACCCTAGAGTTAAGGTAGGGGTACATAAGGGGAGCTATTGAGGGAGGTATGGGTTTGGGGAGAAGGGCAGCAATGAGGTGTGGCTGTAGCCCAGGAATAGTTAAGCAGGCAGACAACTTTGCTAGGATATCTTGGTCTAACGGGGAACTGGACAAGTGGGGATGATTAAGAAAGAATGTGGAAAGGAGTCCTGGCCTAATTGATGCCAGACTTGGGGAGTTTTGAGAGGCCTGGAGGCCTTGCCATCAATTCCCACAACAGTTATGGAGGCCAAGGAGATAGGTCCTTGAAAAGAAGGCAGCGTTGGGTGGGTGGCCTCTATGTTGATTAAGAAGGGGATGAACTTACCCTCTACCATAAGGGTTACCCTAGGTTCAGCATCCGTGATGGTCCAAGGGGCTTCTTAGATGCTCAGGCAGCATTAGTCTTCAGCCACCAAGCTGAGGATTGGAGCTTCAGAAGCTCTGGAAGCAGTGACGTGGGTTGGACAGTCAGCTTTCTGTGGGGGCCCCACACAGACGGGCCAGGGCTTAGTAGGAATCCCGGGCTGCGGGCATTCCTTGGCCCAGTGGCCAAGTTTTCGACACTTGAAGCAAGGTTCAGGAGGGGTGGCTGGACGCATTGTAGTTTGGGCACTTTGAAGTTTTTGTGAGCCGGTGTTGTGGCTGGGGTTTGTCTGACGGCAGAGGCAAGCATCTGTATTTTTGAGATGCGCTGCCGCCAGGCAGATTTTTCCTTATTATTAAACACCTTGAAGGTGAGGTTGCTTAATTCCTGTTGTGGGGTTTGAGGGCCAGATTTTAATTTCTGTACCTCTTCGTAATGTTAGGGGCTGATTGGGTAATAAAATGCATATTAAGCATTCTTCAGGGGTGAGAGTAGAAGGATGACATTTAAGTCACTCCAGGTGAGATTATAGGACTGGGTTAAGTATTGGAGGATTTGATGAAAAAGGAGCCTAGCCATTGGCCAATTTGGGAAAGGTTGGACAAAGAGAAAGGAACATGCACCCTAACTATGCCTTTGGCTCCAGCCACCTCTAGAAGGGGAAATTGCTGGGCAGGGACAGAGGAGGTTGTCTCAGGACTAAACTGTGAGCTGGTTCTTGTATGAGGTGGGAAGGTGACAGGAGGGACATATGGAGGGGGGTTGTGGGCAGAGAAAGAGAAGGAAGGCTCTAGGGGGTGGGATTAGGTCCTGGATTAGGGCCTAGTTCAGACAGGCAAGGAGGAGAAAGGTTAGAAGGGTTGACGGACAAGGAGGACTCTGGCTTACTGGCAGAGGAAGGAGGGGCAGATGGAAGAGAAAAGGAGTAGAGATTGGGGAGGGATTGGTGTGTAAAAAAAAATGCCTGGACGTAGGGAATTTCTGACCATTTGCCCATGTTGTGACAATAATTGTCTAAATTTTATAAAACAGAGAGGTTAAAGGTGCCATTTTTTGGTCAATTGGAGCCATTTTTTAACTTGTATTGTGGCCATGCAGTGGCCAGGTAAAGAGAATGCAGTGTTTACAGAAGATGATGAGACGTTTGGGTTTTAGGCCAGGAGACAGTTGAACAGGCTTGAGGTTCTTTAGAACACAGGCCAGCATAGAGGAGGGAGGGATAGAGGACAGATAATTGCCCAAGGTTCTGGAAAGGCAGCAGAGACAAGAAAAATGGGCATGCAACCCAGCCACTCAATAGGCATCCTTAATTGAGCCTGGGTTGAACCTCCTCATTGGTGAGCAGCCAAAGAGAGTGTCCTCTACATTGGCCTGCCACCAATATTGGCCATGAGCCTGGTAGGCGAGTGACTAGGGTCAACATCTCCACCATAATCAAACACCTGGGGAAAACTGGGTCCCTGGATCCATGACCTACGTAGGATTTTTTTTTGGTCCTGAGCCACATGGAAGAACCTGGTTTACCTGATTTTCCTTGTCTTTGCGGTGGAAAAATGATAAAACCAAAAGGGGAAAGTCATAAGGAAAAGACAAAAGAATGGGAACACAAAAAAAAGAGACTGCTTACCAAAATAGCCGGGGGTGTGCGTCTGTGGGCTGGTCTGATGACCCCAGGTTGGTAGGTAGATCTCTTCATGGAGGGAGCACAAGAACAGGGATGAAGGTTTGGTCTCCTGTAGGAGTTCCCTCATCCCAGGTTTCCAGCACCAAATGTTAAAAATGTGTGCTTTGAATCAAAAGACTCCCCAAACAGGCTTTGTGTGAGCAACACAGCTGTTTACTCACCTGGGTGCAGGTGGGCTAAGGCTGAAAGGGTGTTAGCGAGGTGGGATAGGAGTTGGTTTTATAGGTTGGGGCAAATTTTTTGGGGAGGGGGCAGGGGTGTTATGAAGTAAGATTAGTTACAGTGGTGGAGTAGGGGCAAGGAGTATACATTACTTGCGGTTACAATGGCAGGTGAGTAAGGCGTAAGAGTAGTTAAGATGGCAGGGTGGGGTGAGGAGTATTTACATTATTATAAGAACAGTTAAGATGGCAGGGTGGGTTTAGCTGGGCAATCAGGGATAATGGCGAATGTAGGGGGGATAGGCGGTGGGGGGTAGGGGAGTGATCAGCGAGGCAGGCAGGACTTTAGGCTTTCTGGGTCTGGGCTTGCACATGGAGACCTGACATTATGTGTGTGATGTTTATATATGAAAGAGCTTTAACAAATTCATTTCAAAATAAGAGCTTAAATAAAATATTTTGTCAAAAAAGTAAAAAGTGCAGTGCCTTTTATTTAGTCCACGTGACTTAGGTAATCTCTGGGAAATAAAGATAGTTTTAAAGATTATTGGAAAAATAAAAATATTTTCAAAAATGTAAACGTTTGGTCTAAAGTATGCAAGTCAGATATTAGGTTTACTAAATGCTTTAAGGTCATAAACTGCTTCTGTGTCTTTTGAAAATTGTTCATTTTACCTACTTTGGAGCATTAAATTCTTGATAGGGTCTGGAGATATGTGAAGAGCCATGTCCCCTAGCTGTGCTGGAAAGAGTCAGACCTTATCTGTATTTCTGTCTGGGTCCTAGGCTCCACACCCAATACCTAATTAAAATTCCAAACTTAGCCAGGTTTTCACTAAAAGAAAAATTGCGAAGAGTTAAAATCATAACATGTAATTGACACTACTAAAAAAACAGTTTTACACAAAGCGTGTAAGAAAAGTAAAAGGTGTTTTTGGTAAAAGATCATAAGAAGGCATGGAAATGTGGATTTCTTGCCTAAGTTTAGAGGGTTAAAGGATTGTTTTAAATAAAATAGAAAAAAATCTAAAGATGTAAATAAGTTGTTGAAGGCTTTTATGTGTGGAAGGTTTATAAAAAATTAATTGTAAAAAGATTGTGTGTGTGAACATATTTGCTAAGGTTAAAGGGGTATTATTCAGCTTTTCTGTAAACTGAACATGGGAATAAAAGCACAACAGGTTTTTCTTAAAGCATTAATCTGCTTTTTAACAAAAATAAAACTGTAAAGGGTTATTGAAGGTTTATGAAAATCTTACCTTATAGCCAGACTGATTAATATTAAATGCATTTGTCTATAAGGTTTCATTAAGAATTGGGTTTGATATCAATAATGCACTAAGGCAATAGTGACATTTGACTTATTTCGCATAAAAATCATACAAGAAGCTGGGCATGGTGGCTCACACTTTCAATCCTAGCACTTTGGGAGGCTGAGGTGCGTGAATCACCTGAGTTCAGGAGTTCAAGACCAGCCTGGCCATAATGGTGAAACCCCATCTTAAAAAAAAAAAAAATCATACAAGACGCATTGTCAAATATGAAATAGTGTTTGGCTTTCTTTGGGCTATATTTGCATAAATATGTTATTGGTATGTGCTCCAAATTAATAGGAAACTCCTATAATTCTAATATTGCTTAGTGTAGGTTATTAATAATCATAATTTTTTTTTCTTTCTTTTTTTTTTTTTTTTT
>NW_016108160.1:127587-141625 GCF_001604975.1 Cebus imitator | reverse complement strand
TCACTGCAACCTCCACCTCCCAGATTCAAGCAATTCTCCTGCCTCAGCCTCCCAAGTAGCTAAGATTATAGGCAGGTGCCATTATGCCCAGCTAAGTTTTTTGTATTTCCAGTAGTGATGGGGTTTTTCCATGTTGGTCAGGCTGGTCTCAAACTCTTGATCCCAGGTGATCCTCCCACCACAGCCTTACAAAGTGCTGGGATTACAGGTGTAAGCCACCGTGCCCTGCCTTTAATTGTTATATAAAATAATTGTATGCCACAAAGGTAGCCAAGGTTGCAGTGAGCTGAGATATCATCACTGCACTCCAGCCTGGGTGACAGAGCAAGACTGTCTTAAATAAAAAAAAAAAAAAAAAAAAGGAAATAGAGGAAGAATAATTGAAATCTGCAGAAATTGATTCACCTATTGAATTTCCTTTTAGCTTTAAGGAAAAATCTTCCCCTCCTTCCTCCAAACACTTATGTTCCTATTTTCAAAACCATTCACTTGGCAGTGGCACTTGTCACACTTTGCTTGTATTGTAAATTTTTATTTTATTTTTCATTTTTTTATTATTCAAGTTCTGAGATATATGTGCAGAACGTGCAGGCTTGTTACACAAGTACACATGTACCATGGTGATTTGCTGCACCCACCAACCTGTTATCTACATTAGGTATTTCTCTTAATGCTATTCCTCCTCTTGCCCCTCACCCCTCAACAGGCCACAGTGTGTGATGTTCCCCTCCCTGTGTCCATGTGTTCTCATTGTTCAACTCCCACTTATAAGTGAGAACATGCAGTGTTTGGTTTCCTGTTCTTATGTTAGTTTGCTGAGAATGATGGTTTCCAGCTTCATCCATGTCCTTGCAAAGGACATAAACCCATTTCTTTTTTTATGGCTGCATAGTGTTCCATGGTATATATGTGCCACATTTTCTTTATCCAGTCTATTATTGATGGGCATTTGGATTGGTTCCAAGTCTTTGCTATTGTGAACAGTGCTGCAATAAACATATGTGTGTGTGTGTGTTTATAGTAGGATGATTTATAATCCTTTGGGTATATACCCAGTAATGGGATTGCTGAGTTAAATGGCATTTCTGATTCTAGGTCCTTCAAAAATCACCACGCTGTCCTCCAGAATAGTTAAGCTAATTTACACTCCCACCAACAGTGTAAAAGCCTTCTTATTTCTTCCCATCCTTTGCAGCATTTGTTGTTTCCTGATTTTTTAATGACTGCCATTCTAACTGGTGTGAGATGCTATCTAATTGTGGTTTTAATTTGCATTTCTCTAATGGCTGGTGATGGTGAGCTGTTTTTCATATTTGTTGGCTGCATAAATGTCTTCTTTTAAGAAGAGTCTGTTTATATACTTTGCCCACTTTTTAATTTTTTATATTTTTTCTTATAAATTTAATTTTTTTAGATTCTGAATATTAGACCTTTGACAGATGGCTACATTGCAAAAATTTTGTCCCATTCTGTAGGTTGCCTGTTCCCTCTGATTATAGTTTCTTTTGCTGTGCAGAAGCTCTTTAGTTTAATTAGATCCCATTTGTCACTTTTGGCTTTTGTTGCCATTGCTTTTGCTGTTTTAGTCATGAAGTCTTTGCCCATGCCTATGTCCTGAATGGCATTGCCTAGGTTTTCTTTTATAGGTTTTATGGTTTGGAGTTTTAAACTTAAGTCTTTAACCCATCTTGAGTTAATTTTTTTTTTCTTTTTTTTTTAAGAGACAGGGTTTCACCATGTTGGCCAGGATGGTCTCCATCTTGACCTCGTGATCCGTCCGCCTTGGCCTCTCAAAGTGCTGGGATTGCAGGCATGAGCCACCGCGCCCGGCCTTGAGCTAATTTTTTATAAGGTGTAAGGAAGTGGTCCAGTTTCAGTTTTCTGCATATGGCTAGCCAGTTTTCCCAACACCATTTATTAAATAGTGAATCATTTCCCCATTGTTTGTTTTTGTCAGATTTGTCAAAGATCAGATTGTTGTAGATGTGTGGTGCTATTTATGAGGCATCTGTTTTGTTCCTTTGGTCTATATATCTGTTTTGGTATCAGTACCATGCTGTTTTCGTTACTGTAGCCTTGTAGTATCATTTGAAGTCAGAAAATGTGATGCCTCCAGCTTTGTTCTTTTGTTTAGAATTGTCTTAGCTATATGGGCTCTTTTTTGGTTCCATATAAAATTTAAAGTAGTTTTTTTCTAATTCTGTGAAGAAAGTCAATGGTAGCTTGATGGGGATAGCATTGAATTTATAAATTACTTTTGGAAGTCTGGCCATTTTCATGAGATTGATTCTTTCTATCCATGAGCATGAAATGTTTTCTCGTTTGTTTGTGTCCGCTCTTATTTCTTTGATCAGTGGTTTGTATTCCCTGAACAGGTCCTTCACATTCCTTTTTGCATTTCTAGGTATTTTATTCTCTTTGTAGCAATTGTGAATGGGAGTTCACTCATGATTTGGCTCTGTTTGTCTTTTATTTGTGTATAGGAATGCTTGCGATTTTTGTACATTGATTTTGTATCCTGAGACTTTGCTGATGTTGCTTATCAGCTTAAGGAGATTTTGGGCTGAGATGATGGGGTTTTCTAACTATAAAATCATGTCATCTGCAAACAGGGACAATTTGATTTCCTCTATTCTCATTTGAATACCCTTTCTTTCTTTCTTTCTCTCACTTGATTGCCTGGCCAGAATATCCAATATTATGTTGAATAGGAAAGGTGAGAGAGGGCATCCTTGTCTTATGTTGGTTTTCAAAGGGAATGCTTCTAGCTTTTGCCCATTCAGTGTAATATTGGCTTTGATTTTGTAAAAAAAATAGTTCTTACTATTTTGAGATACATGTACCTAGTTTATTGAGAGATTTTAGCATGAAGGGCTGTTGAATTTTATCAAAGGCCTTTTCTGCCTCTATTGAGATAATCATGTGGTCTTTGTATTGGTTCTTTTTATGTGATGGATTACGTTTATTGATTTGTGTATGGTTTTTTGTTTGTTTTATTGCATTTTAGGTTTTGGGGTACATGTGAAGAACATGCAAGACTGTTGCATAGGTACAAACATGGCAGTGTGATTTGCTGCCTTCCTCCCCTTCACCTATATCTGGCATTTCTCCCCATGCTATCTCTCCCCAACTCCCCACCCCCTGCTGGCCCTCCCCTATTTCCCCCCAACTGACCCCAATGTGTGATGCTTCCCTCCGTGTCCATGTGTTCTCATTGTTCAACACCCGCCTATCAGTGAGAACATGCAATGTTTGCTTTTCTGTTCTTGTGTCAGTTTGCTGAGAATGATGGTTTCCAGGTTCATCCATATCCCTACAAAGGACACGACCTCATCGATTCGATGGCTGCATAATATTCTGGGGTGTATATGTGCCACATTTTCCCTGTCCAGTCTATCATCGATGGGCATTTGGGTTGGTTCCAGGTCTTTGATTTGTGTATGTTGAACCAGCCTTGCATCCCAGAGATAAAGCCATCATGGTGAATAATCTTTTTGATGTGCTGCTGGATTTGCTTTGTCAGTATTTTACTGAGGATTTTCACATTGATGTTCATCAGTGTTATTGGCCTCAAATTTTCTTTTTTGTTGTATTTCTTCCAGGTTTGGCATCAGGATGATGCTGGCCTCACAAAATGAGTTAGGGAAGACTTTCTCTTTTCTATTGTTTGAAATAGTTTCAGAAGGAATGGTACCAGCTCCTCTTTATACCTCTGGCAGAATTTGGCTGTGAATCCGTCTGGTCTTTGGCTTTTTTTAGTTGGTATGCTATTAAATACTGCCTCAGTTTCATAACTTGTTATTGGTCTATTCAGAAAGTTGACTTCTTCCTTGGAGGAATAAGTCTTGAGAGAGTTTATGTGTCCAGGAATTTATCCATTTCTTCTAGATTTTTTAGTTTATTTGTGTAGAGGTGTTTATAGTATTCTCTGATGGTAGTTTATATTTCTGTGGGATCAGTGGAATATCCCCTTTATAATTTTTTATTGTGTCTATTTGATTTTTCTCTCTTTTCTTCTTTATTAGTCTGGATAGCAGTCTATCTATTTTGTTAGTCTTTTCAAAAAGCCAGTTCATGCATTCACTGATTTTTTGAAGAGTCTTTTGTGTCTCTATCTCCTTTTGTTCTGCTCTGATCTTAGTTATTCTTTTTCTTCTGCTAGCTTTTGAATTTGTTTGCTTTTGCTTCTCTAGTTCTTTTAATTGCGATGTTAGGGTGTCGATATTAGATCTTTCTTGCTTTCTCTTATGGGCATTTTAGTGCTATACATTTTCTTCTAAACACTGCTTTGACTGTGTCCCAGAGATTCTGGTACATTGTGTGTTTGTTTTCATTGATTTCAAAGAACTTATTTATTTATGCCTTAATTTTGTTATTTACCTTGCAGTCATTCAGGAGCAGGTTGTTCTGTGTCCACATAGTTGTGTGGTTTAGACTGTGTTTCTTAATCCTGAATTCTAATTTGATTGTACTTTGGTCTGAAAGACTGTTTGTTATGATTCCTGCTTTTTTTTTTTTTGCATTTGCTGAGGAGTGTTTTACTTCCAATTATGTGCTAAATTTTATAATAAGTGCAATGTGGTGCTGAGAAGAATGTATATTCTATCGAGCTTAGGTGGAGAGTTCTGTAGCTGTCTATTAGGTCCATGTGGTCCATTGCTGAGATCAAGTCCTGAACATCCTTGTTAATTTTCTTTCATCAATCTAATATTGATACTGGAGTATTAAAGCTTCCCACAATTATCATGTGGGAGTCTACATCTTTTTGTAGGTCTCTAAGAACTTGCTTTATAAATCTGGGTGCTCCTGTATTAGGTGCATATATATTTAGGATAGTTAGCATTAGCTCTTCTTGTTGAGTTGATCCTGTTACCATTATGTAATGCCCTTCTTTGTCTTTTTTGATCTGTGTTGGTTTAAAGTCTGTTTTATCAGATACTAGGATTGCAACCCCTGCTGTTTTTGTTGCTTTCCATTTGCTTGGTAAATATTCCTCCATCCCTTTATTTTCAGCCTATGTGTGTCTTTGCACGTGAGATGGGTCTTCTGAGTACAGCACCCCTATGGGTCTTGACTCTTTATCCAATTTGCCAGTCTGTGTCTTTTAATTGGGGCATTTAGCCTGTTTACATTTAAGGCTAATATTGTTGTGTGTGAATTCGATCCTGTCATTGTGATGCTACCTAGTTATTTTGCCTGTTAGTTGATGCAGTTTCTTCAGAGTGTCAGTGGTCTTCAAAATTTGATATGTTTTTCCAGTGGCTGGTACTGGTTTTTCCTTTCCATGTTTAGTGTTTCCTTCAGGAGCTCTTGTAACACAGACCTAGTGGTGACAAATTCTCTCAGCATTTGCTTGTCTGTAAAGGATTTTATTTCTCCTTCACTTATGAAGTTTGGTTTGGCTGGATATGGAATTCTAGGTTGAAAATTCTTTTTTTCTTTTTTTTTTAAAGAATGTTGAATATTGCCCTCTACTCTCTTCTGGCTTGCAGGGTTTCTGCAGAGCAATCTACTGTAAGTCAGATGAGCTTCTCTTTGTGAGTAATCCAACCTTTTTCTCTGGCTGCCCTTAACATTTTTCCCTTCATTTCAACCGTGGTTAGTCTGACAATTATGTGTCTTGCAGTTGTTCTTCTCGAGGAACATCTTTGTGGTGTTCTCTGTATTTCTTGAATTTGAATGTTGGCCTGCCTTGCTAGGTTGGGGAAGTTCTGGAAAATATCCTAAAGTGTATTTTCCAACTTGGTTCCATTCTCCCCATCAGTTTTGGGTATACCAATCAAATGGAGGTTTGGTCTTTATACATAGTCTCATATTTCTTGGAGGCTTTGTTAGTTTTTTAAGTTCTTTTTTCTCTAATCTTTTCTCCATGCTTGATTTCATTAAGTTGATCTTCAATCTCTGATATCCTTTCTTCTGCATGATTGATTCAGCTATTGATACTTGTGTATGTTTCATGAAGTTGTCGTGCTGTGTTTTTCAGCTCCATCAATTCACTTATATTCCTTTCTATTTTGTCCATTCTCATTAGCATTTCGTCAAACCTTTTTTCAAGGTTCTTAGCTTTCTTACATTGGTTAGAACATGCTCCTTTAGCTCAGAGGAGTTTGTTATTACCCACCTTCTGAAGTCTACTTCTGTCAATTCTTCAAACTCATTCCCCATCCAGTTTTGTTTCCTTGCTGGTGAGGAGTTTTGTTCCTTTGGAGGAGAAGAAGAATTCTGGTTTTTGGAATTTTCAGTCTTTTTTGTGCTCATTTTCCCCCATCTTTAAGGGTTTATCTACCTTTGGCCTTTGATGTTGGTGAGCTTCAGATGGAGTTTCTGTGTGGATGTCCTTTTGGTTGATGTTGATGCTATTCCTTTCTGTTTGTTAGTTTTCCTTCTAGCAGTCAGGCCCCTCTGCTGCAGGTCTGCTGGAGTTTGCTGGAAGTCCACTCCAAACTCTGCCTTCCTGGGTATCACCAGCAGAGGCTGCAGAACAGCAAAGACTGCTGCCTGTTCCTTCCTCTGGAAAGTTCATCCCAGAGGGGCACTTGCCAGATGCCAGCCAGAGCTCTCCCATATGAGGTGTCTATCTACTCCTGCTGGGAGATGTCTACCAGTCAGGAGGCACAGGGGTCAGGGACCCACTTCAGGAGGCAGTCTGTCCCTTAACAGAGCTTGAGTGCTGTGCTGGGAGATCCGCTGCTCTATTCAGAGCTAGCTAGCAGGAAGGAACGTGTAAGTCTGCTAAAGCTGTGCCCATAGCTACCCCTTCCCCCAGGTGCTCTGTCCCAGGGAAATGGGAATTTTATCTATAAGCCCCTGAATAGGGCTGCTGCCTTTCTTTTATAGAGTCACTGCTCAGAGAGGAGAAATCTAGAGAGCTGAATCCCTTTTTTGACTGTGGCTGTCCTAAGACGTTTTTTCATTCACCAACAATTGTTGTCTTGTTTTAATGCGCTTCAAAAGGTGGTTTATAATTAACTATAGAACTCTAACAAGTGTTTTAAAATGCAAGTTACTGATATCATTGGAAATTGTGAAAGCAGAATAGAGGAAACAACTTTCAGAACTCTCATGGAGAGCTGAGATGTTCAAAAATATCAAACAGGAGTTAACTGCATAAACTAAAGAAGTCTAAAGTAATCATTTAAATTTTGCATAAAACAGTGCTAATCTTTTGTTTTTTTTTTTCAGTCAAGAAAACTTTTAAGCTATTTACAGCTTTTAACAAGTAAGTATATTTCTGTAAACAAAATTTGGGGCATAGTTTTTTCTCTCTATCTGATTTCTCCAATATTCAAAAAATATTTGTGAGTATTCTCAATTTATGGCAATATTGTTATTTGCATAAGTATAAGAATCTGTGTTCTTTTGCAGCAGGACACGATTGGAGAAACTGTTTATATTACCAAGGCTTTGACTGGAATGGCATGCTTTCCTTTATGGAATCAAATTTAACTTGTAGATCCAATACAGGCCACCTATGGAAATGCGTTATACCTTTGTCTCCACAGCCCCTGTACAGGGTTTCTAACCTGTGGTAAGTAAAGAATCTCTTTCTCTCTTTCTTTCTTTTGATGGAGTCTCTCTTTGTCACCCAGACTGGAGTGCAATGGCGCAATCTCAGCTCAGTACAACCTCTGCCTCCTGTGTTCAAGTGATTCTCTTGCCTCAGCCTCCTGAGTAGCTGGGATTAGAGTTGCCTACCACCACATCCAGCATTTTTATATTTTTAGTAGAGATGGGGTTTCACCATGTTGGCCCGGCTGGTCTCAAACGCATGACCTCAGGTGATCCACCTGCCTTGGTCTTCCAAAGTGCTGGGATTACAGGTAGTAGCCACTGTGCCTGGCCTAATAATGTCATTTTCTAACAGATCCAGGAGCCCCAAGTTATCTTGGAACCTCAAAAGGAGAGAAAATTACCCAACTTGTAGATATTTAAGGGTACAAATGTGTGGCTAGGCTTGTTCAAAAATACTTATCTGAGATTTATTCTACGGAAAGAGTTCCATTAAGGCCTATTTAAAAAGACCTTGTATGAAAAAATAATTATTCTTCCTGCAGTTTATACAAATAATCTAGCCAAGTTTAATAAAGCAAATTAGTCCTACCATGATTTGTCTTTAGAAAAATTAGAAACTAGAGAGAAATATTATGTTTCAAGAACTGCGGTACACTTGATATTAAATTCTAGTCTCATCAGTTGTTTTTAAGTTTGTTTCTGCAATTTAGTCTAATCCTGCTTATTCCTGTGAACCCAGTGATCTCTGGCTACTGCTCAGAAGAAACGAGAGGGTTGGGTAATGTAATAATCTAGATCAGTACCCTAATTCTGGGCATGTAGTGGAATTGGCTAAAAACCCCATATCAGCTTGGTTCCAATAGTTTCCCAGTTTATGGAAAGCCTTCTTATTAGTTTACTTGGATAATTTTACCTATTTTGTTTTACTGCTGTGGAATATACTGCTGTTGTACTCTTTGTGTAGGAATGCAGAGCAAGCTTACCGAATGTTTTCTCTTTTTAAAAAAATTTTATTTTTTATTGTGCTTTGGGCTCTGGGGTACATGTGCCCATCCTGCATCCTGCAGGATTGTTGCATAGGTACATACATGCCATGCTGGTTTGCTGTCATTACCCCCAACCCCCCATCACCTACATCAGGCATTTCTGCCAGTGATATCCCTCCCCATCCTCTCCACTCCCTGCTGACCCTCCCCTCCACTCTCCTCCATCCCCCCAAATGTTTTCTTAAACACTTATAACTCTTTCAGATATCACCTTTTGTCAGAACTCAAGAGTCATAAATGGCCCTTGCCATACTGTTTTCTGACTGAACTCTTCTCTATCCTAAATACAAGAGACCCTAATAGGCAGGAGTATCATTGACCCTATTCAGCCTAAAGAAGTTAAAGAAGATGGATCTTCATCCCTCTGCAACCATTAGGATTAAGGGTTGTCTTATAAATAGGAGGAGGGAAATGTCAGAGGCATTTGAAACAGAGCAACTTCATCTTGAATAAGAGCTGAATAAAATGAGCCTGAAATCTACTGGGCTGCATTCCCAGATGGTTATGGCCTTCTAAGTCACAGGATAAGATAGGAGTCACCTGTTTTATCAATAAGGTCTTTGTGATTTGTATCTTGTGCCAGTCTCCTATCTGATCCTGTGATAGATCATAAAGACCTTGCTGATAAAACAGATAGCGGTAAAGAAGCTGGCTAAAACCCACCAGAACCAAAATGGTGACCAGAGTGACCTTTGGTTGTCCTCACTACTACACTCCCACCAGCACTATGATAGTTTACAAATGCCACAGCAAAATCAGGAAGTTACCCTATATTGTCTTAGAAGGGGAGGTATGAATAATCCACCCCTTGTTTAGTATACCATCAAGAAATAACCACAAAAATGGGCAACCAGCAGCTCTTGGGTCTGCTGTCTATGGAGTAGCCATTCTTTTATTCCTTTATTTTATTAATAAATTTACTTTCACTTTACGGACTCATTCTGAATTCTTTCTTGCATGAATCCAAAACCCTCTCTTGGGGTCTGGGTCGGATTCCTTTCCTGTAACATGATGAGAGCCTAATATATAGTATATATAATAAACACTTACAACTCAAAAATGAAAATGCAATTAATTTTAAAAAATGAAGAAAGTACTAGAATAGATATTTCTCTAAAAACAATACACAAATGTTCAATAAGCACATGAAAACATACTTAACATTATTAATAATTAGAAAAATGCAAATCAAGTTTACAAAGAGATGGCATTTCACACACATTTGAATGGCTAAAATAAAAAGGAAAATAACAAGTTTGGTCAAGGTTGGGGAAGAAACTATAGTTTTATACATTACTAGTAAGTATATAAAATTGAGCTGCTATGTAAAACCTTTTAGCTGTTTCTCCAAACGTTAAACATAGCATTATCGTAAGAACAAGTAATACCACTCCTAGGTTTATACACAGTAGTAAACACTGGTGTTCTAAAAAATGGCTGTACATGAATTTTCATAGTGGCACTATTCATATTAGCAAAAGATACCAACATTCCATATGTCCAGCAACTAATTAATTAATAAAAAGTATGTCTATACAATTACACATTATTTGATCATAAAAAGGAAGTAGTGATACATTTTAGAAGAATTAACCTTAAACATATTATGCTAAGCCAGATATAAGACGTCACATATTATATGATTCCTTTTATATAAAATGTTTAGAATATGTCACATTCATAGAAATAGAAAGCAGATTAGTGGTTGCCTGTGGCTAGAGGCAGGGAAAAATGGAAAGTGACTGCTTAGCAGGTACAAAGTTTGTTGGGTGGTGGTGATGAAAATACTCTAAAATTAGGCTGCAGCAATACCTCTACAACAATGCGAATGTTTTAAAAACTGCTGATTTGTAGGCTTTAAAATGGTGTATTTTATGTCATGTGAATTTTACCTCAGTAAAGAAATGCACTGAGCAATCCTGCAATTAGAAGAAAGCTAGTTTTGTGGGAGTGATGTCATAAAAATGGTGGAGTAAGAGCAATCTGGCATCATTCTTCCTCACAGAGAACAAAAAACAACTATTCAGCATCACAGTTATCATCAGCAATTTTCCAGAACTGAAAACAGGCTGTAATGATCTCTGGGGTCATAGAGAAGTGAAAAACTACAAGATAACAATAAGATAATTAGATTTCTTTCTGATGTTACTCTCCCAAGCTGCCAGGAACCACCTGCAAAAGTTGTTCCAGACTCATGGTTTCCAATGGAAAAAAATGAGAAAATGTGATCAAAATGGACAACCAACTTCCCTATCACCTTAAGAAAATCAGGAAATCTGTTTTTGTGAAGCATTGTGAAGCAAGCACCACAGAGAACCATTGGGAGGGATTCCACCAATGGGAAGCATTGTTAGACTCTAGGGAGAAAAACCCCTGAAGGTGGCAAGAGAAAAATAGTAATTGTGGAGCTAGCAACTCTAGAACATAAAACTCAAGGGTTGTTCTTTCTCTCAGCCAAAGGAGATACCAAATCAGAGAGGAATTTCGGCAGCATCATGCTGTAGGAGGTGTGTTCCCTGAGTTGTCTGAGCAAAAACCACAGCTGAGGTGCTCCCTTTGGGAACCAACCCCTATATCAGAAAAAGGCAGTCCTCTGAACTTCTCTGAGAGCTATAGCAAACCTAAGCTTAGAGTGCCATCTAGTACCAAAAAGGAGGCAGCAGTTTAGGGTTAAGAGAAATCAAGAGGCAGACCACATAGGACCTCTTAGAATATAACAGAAAGACTTTTTTTTTTTTTTTTTTTAATGGAAATGAGGATGGATACTGCAGCAGTGCAGAGATGGAATGAATCAAGACATGCTCCATTTGCACCCCCTCAGGCACAGAATGCCAGTAAAAACTGTTCTATTTGTCAGCAAGAGAGACAGAAACTGCCAATGGCTATGAGACAGATTCCTTGGTGTGAAGGTCCTGAACATAGGTAGCAAGTAAAACTAATGCTGGTAGCCCTGAGGGACTACGAGTGGGTCTTGACAGGAATAGATGCTAACTCTAAAGTGGGCTTTGCCTATCTAATTGAAGATGCAAATGTTCAGAGTACCATTAATCAGAACAGAAGATTGCATGGATTTAAACGGCCAATAGTCATTTCTTCAGACCAAGGAACCCACTGTACAGCCAGTAATATCCAGCAATGGACAAAGAGCTATTCTCCTCAGATAAATAGCATAAAGAAGAAGAAACAATTAAAATACTGGTTGTCTAAAATGGGTGAGAAATAAAGGTATGAAGGGCTGGCTTATATACCTTCACAAGTGTTTGCTCACAGTATATGAGTAGGACTAGATTGTCCCCACTAGATTTTTAAAAATCTGTTTTTCTGGTTGATCTCAGGAGGATGCTGGCAAAACTGTAGTTTTTGCTAACAAAGGAGGAGTATACTGGTATAACTACATTTTTTTGTTTTTCTCCAAATTGCCTCAATTTTTTTTTTCTCTCCTCTACCTGAGGTGGTGGTCCTAGGACCAGGGCTCCAATTATAAGTGCTAAAAACAGGAATGATTTTTAAGCAGGAACCTTTACCTTTAAACCTTTATGTTAGAATTTCTAAGGGCCTTATGGGGTGGATTGTGCTTTCACCCCATTTGGCACAGTTGAGGCTAATAGTGAATATAGGTAGCTATATTCCCTGGTGGTAAAAATAGCCCACTAGTTCTGTACTTATGTAACCTTACCTTATTTGAATGAGAGTAGACTGAGGAGGAGGCACTTGCTAGACTAGTATTTCTGTCTGCAATCCAGCACAGTGGTGTTGGATTAGAAGGGTGTTAGAAGCAGTGGTGTTTCTAATACTCCTTCCAAAAGTGAGAGAGTTTGAGTAAATAAATGGGTTAAAAATGGAGAGAAATTAAACATTACATTAATATTTCAAAAGACCCTCAGCAAGAGATAACACTGTCTCTTAGCCAAATTATTCCAGATGCCTGAATGCATGAAGCTATATGTTTGCTGAGACAACAACTGCTTTCGGAAACTGACAAGATCAAAAGAAAGCCTATAAACCTGAGTGGCCTGGACCAATTAATGACTGAATGGGATTCAATATCTTTTGCGTTGCATGCCCTTTTGAGGTAAGGGATCCAGGTTCGAAGACCAGGAGTAGACTATGATATTGTAAAATTTATATTTGGTCTTCATCCCAGTTTCCCGGCGTATAAACCTTAAAACCCTTGGAATTGCCAAAGTGCTGTCTTTTTATATGGTAATGTTGACTGATAGCTTCAGGGTGGGGCTGGTCACCAGAAAGACAAAGGCATGATTAGAGGCTTGGGTTTTCAACCTCATCCCCCAAACTCTGGAAAGGGAAGAGAGGCAGAAGGTCAAGTTGATCACCCATGACCAACGGTTTAATCAACCATGCCTATGTAATGAAACCTCCATAAAAACCCAGGAGGACATGGTTCAGAGAGCTTCTAGATAGCAGAACATATGGAGGTTCCTGGAGAGTGGCACACCCAGGGAAGGCATAGAAGCTCTGCACCTCTTTACCTATACCTTATCCTACACTTCTCGTCATCTATATCTTTTGTAATATCTTTTGTAATAAAACAGTGTTGTACTGGACCGAGCATAGAAAGTTAGCATCAAGACAAAAGTATGCCAGATTGCAGGGTCATTTATTATGCCAGCGACCACAGAGGACTCATGTCTCTCCAACCTGTGGCATCGAAAGGAGTGTGCCAAGACTTTTTATACCCAAAAAACCACCTTGGGAGTGGGGGTGAGGAGCGGGGATGGGGATGAAAAGGCTTCAGACATTCCGAGAGCTAGTGGATTCTGTAAATCACCTCCTGGGCAGAGAGGAGGGCTCCGGATATTTCAAGGGCCAGGGGACTTTTGTCATTCCGTTTGTTACTTAAGTGGTTTACAGAAGTCAAGATAAACATTTGTTTACACATTATCTGGGTAAGGTGGACATCACAGACCTTAGTTACTTATTACAAGTCGCAGGAGCCAAGATGGCGTGGGTTAGGACTGCTTGCCTGTCACATTAGGGCCACAGACAGCAGTTACTGATAAGGAAAGTTTAAGCAGCTTTACATAGTGGGCATTTTTCAGAGCAAGCTAGCAGCTTTATTTACAGAAGCCAAACACAGCTTTATCTTATAAAATGGCGTTGCTCAGGTTCTGGCTGTAGGTCAGCACAATATCACACCAGCAAATATAAAAATAAAATTTAAATGAAAAAAGTCAATATGCCTAAAACCATCTAGATAATAAGTGACAAAATATAGTTTTAAATTCAAGTCTGATACCTAACCCCATGCTGTGCTAAACTTCCATAAGCTCTTACAACCAACAATCTCCAGGATCCTTTGCTGCTTGTATCAAAAGCAGAAACTTTCAGTTATTTCAAAAAGATTGTGCTTGTGAAGTCCTGAAGGGAGGAGCCTTCAGGTTTAGCAATACCCAGGGGGATGGTCAGGCTATAAGGTTGCAACATATGACTTTAGTAACAAGGTTGAATAACCTTTTATT
>NW_016108160.1:101035-127423 GCF_001604975.1 Cebus imitator | reverse complement strand
GCAATTCTCATGCCTCAGCCTCCTGAGCAGTTGGGATTACAGGCACCGGCCACCATGCCTGGCTAATTTTTATAATTTTAGTAGAAACAGGGTTTCACCATGTTGGCTAGACTGGTCTTAAACTCCTGACCTCAAGTGATCCACCTGCCTTGGCCTCCTAAAGAGCTGGGACTACAGGTGTGAGCCAACATACCTGACATTTATTTAGCATCTTAAAATATATTTAGAAAATTATCTTGTACTTGTGCACTCTGCTAAAGTTTTGAGCAAAGCCAGAAAAATATGATACTAGAAAGAGTAAAGAGTGTTTAGTTTCTCAAACTCCACTCTACTTAGTACTTTTTAGTGCGGTAATATATATGAAAGAGGAAGGAGAGACTGAAACCAGATTCTTTTACTGTGAGCGAATGGGCTTTGAGCACCACAGAAAAAACTTCTAACCTGCAATGGCTAGTCAACTGTTCTCTGGCTAACATTCAAGAGTATAGAGCTTCATGGAGATTGACAGCGCTTGACCCTTCATGACTTCAACATGCCCTCTGATAAATATCTGGAGTTAAAAGCCTTATAAATTGATTGTGTTTATATATAGTACTGGACATTTGACAGATGAGAGTGAGTTTGCTCCTATGAGTCTAATTTGCAGATGGGATAAAGATACTTGTGGAAATGAGATAAAGCATGTATAGGTGCTACTTTGTAAATGAGAGTCAGGCTGCAGAAATATCTCTTTCATGAAATGCAGAGTGGAAGTGGCTTTCTTGTTATATTCTCCCTAATGAACTAAGAAGTCTAGGAGGGGCTACACAAAATGGTGGAAACTGGAAAGTAAGACTTGGTGGCGGGGGAGGGGGCAGAGGAAGAGTGAGAGCAATGTTCTTTACCCTAATATTTTAAAGCTATTTACAACAGAGATGTCCTATAAAAGGTACTCAACTATTATTTGTTCCCTCTTGCCCTTACTTCTTTATGATCTAGAACATGAAGGCTTGCCACATCACAGAGGTTAAGTTAGAGAAAGAAAGGAATGGGAACCACTTTGGCTTCTTTGGTCCCCAAATCTCTGTTCCCATCAATCTATAATTTTTGAGAAAAATACATGGTGAGGGCTAAACTCTTATTTTTCATGTTGCCCAAATTCCTATCTAAAAGGTGTGGGGAGTCATGCCCTACAAATCATAAATTCTCATTGAATTGGTTTTATTTAACCCTATATATATCGTGACTTACTTTCCAATCTAACTCTGGCATAACATTACAAGACAAGGAAGGAAATTAAAATAATTTACCTCTAAATGCATTTCTTTGCCATATCTTGAAATGGCCCTGCAAACCTGTCCTTTGTGGGGAAAAATTTGCATCTGTAAAGAATCTCTGTTAACATAGCTAGATCTTTTTCTTCCAGGTTCTCCCAATCCTAAAGAGATTAGCTAAAAGTCTAGCACCTTTCTATCATCTATGGTCTCTAAGGGCAGTGACTATCAGATTTCAAAAGAACCTTGGTCTCCACAATCTATTATCTTAACCTGAATATTTCCTTTCTAGAATCTCAGGTCCTTAGATAAACTCAATCAATTGTCAATCAGAAAATGTTTAAATTTACCGATAGCCTGGAAGTCCCACCATTGCTTTTAGTTTGGTCCCACTTTTCTGGGCCAAACCAATGTATTTCTTAAATGTATTTTATTGATGGAGACATACCTCCTTAAAATGTATAAAACCAAGCTGCATCTTGACCACCTTGGGCACATGTTTTCAAGACCTCTGGAGGGCTGTGTCATGGGCCATGATCACTCATATTTGGCTCAAAATAAATCTCTTCAAATATTTTTACAGAGTTTGACTCTTTTTGTCAACAATGACTATGCATGATTGCGCCTGAGGTACTAATTTCTGTATTAATGTGGCATGCTAGGGCTTGGTAGATAAAAGTTCAGGAGTCTAGAAAGTTTAGAGAAAGGAGATAAGTTCTTTTCTAGAACTTGGTTAAGGAGGGGAAAGGAATAGGAAGGAATACCACTAAGATCTAAGGATCATCAGGCAATTAGCATAAAATACATAAGTGCCTCTTTTTTTTTTTGAATACTTTAAACATTTTAATTTGTATGTGATATTTCATACATTCAAATTTATCAAAATTTCTGATTACTCTGTCAGTATAGAATTAGAAAAGTTAAATTGGTAGGTCAAAGCGATTTAATATTTTATCATTCTTTTTTTGTTTATTTTTGTTTTTATTTTTATTTTATTTTATTTTTAATTGCATTTTAGGTTTGGGATACATGTGAAGAACATGCAAGACTGTTGCACAGGTACACACATGGCAGCGTGATTTCTGCCTTCCTCCCCTTCACCTATATCTGGCATTTCTCCCCATGCTATCTCTCCCCAACTCCCCACCCCCCACTGGCCCTCCCCTATTTCTCCCCAACAGACCCCAGTGTGTGAAGCTCCCCTCCCTGTGTCTGTGTGTTCTCATTGTTCAATACCCACCTATAAGTGAGAACATGCAATGTTTGATTTTCTGTTCTTGTGTCAGTTTGCTGAGAATGATGGTTTCCAGGTTCATTCATGTCCCTACAAAGGACACGAACTCATCGTTTTTGATGGCTGCATAATATTCTGGGGTGTATATATGCCACATTTTCCCTGTCCAGTCTATCATCGATGGGCATTTGGGTTGGTTCCAGGTTTTTGCTATTGTGAACAGTGCTGCAATGAACATTCGTGTGCATGTGTCCTTACAGTAGAATGATTTATAATCCTTTGGATATACACCCAGTAATGGGATTGCTGGGTCAAATGGAATTTCTATGTCTAGGTCCTTAAGGAATCATCACACTGTCTTCCACAATGGTTGAACTAATTTACACTCCCACCAACAGTGTAAAAGTGTTCCTATTAAGTGCCTCTTAATGAAATATAAGAGTTTTCTATTTCTCAAATTCCAAAGAACAAACCCACCATATCTCTGAAGCTTAAAGTAATTTTAACCCTTCTGTTTCTGGAAAGCATATCACAAATGGGCATCTCACTTAGGAGTTCCCAAACACCCAAGGGGACGATTAGGCTATAAAGATAAAACATATGACTTTAGTAATAATACAAATGAGAAACAGGATACTTTATGTATATGTTCCAAAGCTTTGGTCTGTTTGTGAGTTTAGATTCATGACCATCTACCTAGGACACAAATGGATATCCATTGCAATTGATTGAGAAAAAGCTGACATTAACAATTTAAAGAGACACTGCAAGTAGTATAATCATGTACATACATATACAAAGTATAGCTATTTATGCTGGAAAGGATGAGGCTATTGAGGATTGCAATATTAGCTTTATAAAGGGATGTGTTCCAATTAGAAGAGGTGGAGAGAGATGTGAAATTTAGAATTTTGACTTTAATGACCAAGGGAACATGTATAATAGAAAAGACCAGGAATTGGGGGGATAAACTTTCGGTGGAGCTACTGTTTTTTTGTTTTTTGTTTTTAAACTATAAACAAACCACTAAACTTCCTAAACAAAAGTGAACTTTGGGTGAAATCATAACATTTAGCCATGCAGAAAGCAGGGCATTTTTTCATTACTAAAGGAATAACACTGAAAACTTAGATGGCTCCCCAATATTTGGCAAACTGTGATGATTAAGTGTCAACTTGATTGAAGGATGCAAAATATAGTTCCTGTATGTGTCTGTGAGTGTGTTGCCAAATGAGATTAACATTTGAGTCATCAGACTGCGAGAGGCAGACACACCCTCAATCTGCATGGGCATCACCTAATAAACAGCAAGCTTGGCTAGAATAAAGCCGGCAGAAGAAGGTGGAAGAAGCCAACTTGCTCAGTCTGCTGGCCTTCCTCTTTCTTCCTTCCTAGATATTTCCTGCCCTTGAACATTAGACTCCAAGTTCTTCAGCTTTTGGACTCTTGGACTTACACCAGTGGTTTGCCAAGGGCTCTCAGGCTTTTGGCCACAGACTGAAGACTGCATTTGTTGGCTTCCCTACTTTTGAGGTTTTGGACTCAGACTGGCTTCCTTGCTCCTCAGCTTGCAGACAGCCTACTGTGGGACTTCACCTTACCATAGTGTAAGTCAATACTCCTTAATAAACTCCCATTTGTATATACATATCTATTTTATTAATTCTGTCCCTCTGGAGAATCCTAATACACAAAATAACAGTAGATTGTTGAGTAGAGTGTAAAACTTCGGACTTTGACAGAATATTGTTTTTACTTAGAAGCTGCTTTATCAGAAATAAAACAGCTCTCAAACCCTTTAAATTCCCAAATTTTCAACAAAAAATGCACAGAATGACAAGAGTAGCAAAAACAAAATCCTAAACAAGACGATACTCAAAATATCTCTGGAAAAAGACTGGAATAAAATAAAACATCAAAACAAAAAACCCACAAAGCAGCCACAGAATATTACAACTAGTCTATAGTGATAACAGTTATCACTATGACAGTTATCATTGCCTTCCTATGTTTCTTTCCATCTGATACCAAGGGAAACATTTCAAACACAAGTAATAAACAGGTAATTCTTACATTCCTTTTGTACTGCTTTTCTTCTTTTCTGATGTCACCATTGCCTGCATCACTCTGGCTAAGTTGGAAGTCCTGAGTCTGACCATGTGACCAGTTTATTAATATTATAGTTTGCATTTGAGAAAGCCAACACATTAAGTCTATTTATAACCAAGGAATCTCACAGAGTCTATATCACTCCCCTGCCATCCCCATCAGAGCTGATGCTGGTATCTGCTGCTGGAATACTTTTGTATGATGGCTGGGAAAGGTCATTTTATTGGATCCCTTGTAGACATTCTCTAGCACCAGCATGGAGTCTGGAATCTCCACTGGGCAGCTAGACTCAGAGGACCACCAGCATTCATAGTAGTCTGACTCTGAGGAACTCCTGTTTCTGAAAGAAAGGGGGTGAACCACATCAAAGGAGTACCCTGTTTGACAAAAGAATCCAGAAGGCAGGCCTTGAGTCCCTGAACTTTCTGTTTCTGGGAAGTTTCTTTCAGAAGAGGCACAAGTGCAGGACTGAGCTCAGTGTGGAAAGTTACGTGGCTCTACTCCAACAGTCTGGCAGCCCTGGTGCTTGTGAAGGGTCTTGGAGAGGTGAACTGCCTCTCCTCCTTACCCACTGTTGCAGACACAGCTGCAGCTTCTCCCATGAGAACTTGGCATGGTTGAACCTATAAACAGCCTTTCTGGAGCATTTCAGAGTGACAGCATCCCCCCAAAAAGGAGTGCCTTCCAGGTTCAGGCTTGCACTAGTAGAGCCACCATTCCTCTCTACATTGAACATGAGCATTCCTACAGATGAAAAGAGATATCTGTCTGATACGAATAGCAGGAACACTGTGTTAGGAGTGTGACTGGGAGGCAGTTTGTTGTTCTGCTGGCCTGACAGGGGAGCTGAGATGGCTTTCTCCCTTCTCCCATGAAAGGACCTCAGTGTGTTTCACTGGGAGCTCCCCCAGCCACCTCTGTCAAGGTTGGGTTGCCTGCCCAGTACTGGGTATTGTGTTTGCCTACTGCTTTAACCACAGCCAGTTTTCACCCATAGGCACCGTCCCCTACTGCCCTGAAGCCAGAACTATTCAACCTAGTAAATAAAATAGTGAGAAAAAATAAATCAATAAAAAAGTGCACACCACTGGGGATAAAGATAAGTTTCAAGTGACCTCTGCCACTTCAACCCCACAGGAGACAGTAAACCTGCTCACACATTGAGAATATTGCTACTGCAACCAGCATCTGAGTAAGCAATGATATAAAGACTCTGTATAACCAAGGAACTCATACAGAGTCTTTATCTCCAAAAACACTCAGAGCCAAATTAGGTTACAACAAACTATACTCATTAAAGT
Source organism: Cebus imitator (assembly GCF_001604975.1). Classification (NCBI taxonomy): domain Eukaryota; kingdom Metazoa; phylum Chordata; class Mammalia; order Primates; family Cebidae; genus Cebus; species Cebus imitator. Next base: position 121,526 of record NW_016108160.1, on the reverse strand, counting down.
CATATCCTCAAAGGGAAAAAAAAGGAAATAACCACAGTATAATTAAAAAATAATTAAAAGAAATAGTCTACCTAAATGAGAAGAAACCAGAAAGATAATCTGGCAATATAATAAAACAGGTTCTATAGCACCCCCAAAAGACACATGCTAGCTCTCAAGCAATGGATCCAAACCAAGATAAAAATCTCTGAAATACCAGATAATGAATTCAAAATATTGGATTTTAAGTTACTGAAGGAGATAAAAGAGAAAGTGAAAGTAAACATAAAGAAAGTTTAAAAAACAAAAATTTTTTAAAGAAATAGATATATTTTTAAAAAAAACCAATCAGAACTTTTGGAAATGGAATATACATTTTGAAAACTACAAAATGCAGTGGATTTAACAATAGACTACACCAAACATGCAAATCCTGCACTGGCAACTGAAGTATCCAGGTTTTGTCATTAGGACTGACAAGGCAGTTGGCATAACCCATGGAAAGGGAGGAAGGGCAGTGTGGTGCAGCGGCCAACCTGAGAGCCACATGGAGTAGGGGAGCCCCACCCCCAGCCAAGAGAGGAGGTGGGTAAGCAGGCTACCCAGCTGGGAAACCATGCTTTTTCCACGAAACTGTGCAACCCATGGATCAGAAAATTCCACTTGAGAGCTCACACAACTGGGGCCTTGGGTTTCAACCATGGAGCTGCACAGATTTTCAACAGCCCATAGGCTAAAATCAGCCTAATTCTGACTGGTTCCTGCGGGGAGGGGCAGCCATCACCACTGCTGTGGCTTCCTGCTGTTTAAGCCTTGTTATCTCCTTGAAGGAGGGTCTGCAGCCAACACTGCAGCTGCATGACCTCCCTGTAGAAATTCCAATTCCAGTCATGGACTCAGGGACAGAATTCTTATCTCCCTGGGCCTGAGTCCCTAGGGTGAAAAGTGGCCATAATCTCTGCCGACCAGCAGATTTAGTCTTTCTTCCTGCAACCTCTGAGGAATCTGGGCAGCCCAGATGAGTGGGCTTCCCTGCTGCACAGCACACCCCCACCATCTTGGGACAGCCAAATGGGTCATGCTTCCCATGACACCCAACTAGGTGAGAACCCCTTTTGCAGGGACATGAATGAATCTGGAAGCCATCATCATCAACAAACTAACACAGGAACAAAAAACCAAACACTACGTGTTCTCACTCATAAGTGGGAGTTGAATAATGAGAACACATAGACAAGGGAAGAAAAACAACACACACCTGGGCCAGTCAGGGGGTGAGGGATGAGGGGTCAGGGGAGGGAGAACATTAAGACAAATAGTTAATGTATGCAGGGCTTAAAACCTAGGTGACAGGTTGATAGGTGCAGCATACCCACCATGGCACACATATACCTATGTAACAAACCTACACGTTCTGCACTTGTATCCTGGAACTTAAAGTAAAATTAAAAAAAAATAATAAACATAATCCATCACATAAACAGAACTAATGACAAAAACCACATGACAATTTCAGTTGATGCAGAAAAGGCCTTCGATATAATTCCATATCCCTTTATGTTAAATGTCCTCTCTCACCACTCCTATTCAACATAGTATTGGAAGTTCTGGCCAGGGCAATTAGGCAAGAGAAAGAAATAAAGGGTATCCAAATAGGAAGATGGGAAGTCAAATTGTCTCTGTTTGCAGACAACATGATTCTATATTTAGAAAACCTCTCATCTCAGCCCAAAAACTCCTTAAGCTCATAAGCGACTTCATCAAAATCTCAGGATATAAAATCAATGTGCAAAAATCACAAGCATTCCTATACACCAACATTAGACAAGCAGATAACCAAATCATGAATGAACTCCTATTCACAATTGCTACAAAGAGAATAAAATATCTAGGAATATAGCTAACAAGGTATGTGAAGGGCCTCTTCAAGGAGAACTACAAAACCACTGCTCAAGGAAATAAGAGAGGAAACAAACAAACGGAAAAGCATTCCATTCTTATGGATAGAGAAAAATGAATATCATGAAAATGCCCATGCTGCCCAAAGTAATTTATAGAGTCAATGCTATTTCCATCAAAATGCCATTGACATTCTTCACAGAATTAGAAAAAACTACTTTAAATTTTATATGGAGCCAAAAAAGAGCCCGCATAGCCAAAACAATCCTAAGTAAAAAGAACAAAGCTGTAGACATCACGCTACCTGACTTCAAACTATACTACAAGGCTACAGTAACCAAAACGGCATGGTACAGGTACCAAAATAGACATATAGATTAATGGAACAGAATACAAACCTCAGAAATGACATCACACATCAACAATCTGATCTTTGGCAAACCAAACAAAAACAAGCAATGGGGAAAGGATTCCCTAGTTAATAATTGGTGCTGAGAAAACTGACTAGCCATATGCAGAAAACTGAAACTGGACCCCTTTCCTATATCTCATACAAAAATTAGCTCAAGACGGATTAAAGACTTAAATGTAAAACTCCAAACCATAAAAACCCTGGAAGAAAACCTAGGCAATACCACTCAGGACATAGTGCAAATATTTTATGATGAAATCACCAAAAGCAATTGCAATGAAAGCAAAAACTGACAAATGGGACCTAATTAAACTAAAGAGCATCTGCACAGCAAAAGAAACTATCATTAGCATAAAGAGGCAACCTACAAAATGGGAGAAAATTTTTGCAATCTTCTCATCTGACAAAGGTCTAATATCCAGAATCTACAAGGAACTTAAACAAATTTACAAGAAAAATATGCACCAAAAAGTGGGCAAAGGATATCAACAGACACTTCTCAAAAGAAGACAAATATGCGGCCAGCAAACACATGAAAAAAAGCCAACACAACTGATCATTAGAGAAATGCAAATCAAAACCACAATGAGATCTCATGCCAGTCAGAATGGTGATTATTAAAAAGTCAAGAAACAACAGATGCTGGTGAGGCTGTAGAGAAATAGAAACACTTTCACATTATTGGTGGGAATGTAAATTAGTTCAACCATTGTGGAAGACAATGTGGCAATTCCTCAAGGCCCTAGAACCAGAAATACCATTTGATCCAGCAATCCCATTACTGGGTATATACCCAAAGAAATAGAGATCATTCTATTACAAAGATACATGAACACATATGTTTATTACAGTACTATTCACAATAGAAATGACATGGAACCAACCCAAATACCTATCAAGGACACACTGGATAAAGAAAATGAGGTACATATACACCATGGAATACTATGAAGCAACAACAAAAAAAATGAGATCATGCCCTTTGCAGAAAAATGGATGAAGCTGGAAGCTATCATCCTTAGGAAACTAACACAGGAACAGAATACCAAACACCACGTGTTCTCACTCATAAGTGGGAGTGGATCAATAAGAACACATGGACACAGGGAGGGAAACAACACATACTGGGGCCTGTCAGGGGTGGGTGATGGGAGGGAGAGCATCAGAACAAATAGTTAATGCATGCAGGTCTTAAAACCTAGGTGATGAGTTGATAGGTGCAACAAACCACCATGGCACACATATACCTATGTAATAAATTTATATATTTATTATATAAATCCATATTCTAGAACTTAAAGTAAAAAAAAATAAAAAAGAATCAAAAGAAATGAACAAAGTCTCCAAGAAATATGGAATTATGTAAAATGGCCAAACATAAAAATCACTGGTGTTCCTGAGGGAGAACAAAAAAAGAGTTTGGAAAATTTATTTGAGGGAATAATTGAATAAAATGTCTGGGCCTTGCTAGAGGTTTAGACATGCAAATACAAGAAGTTCAAATAACTCCTGAGAGATTCCTTGCAAAAAGAACATCACAGAGTCACATAATCATCAGACTATCTAAAATCAAAGTGTAGAAAAGAACTCTAAGAGCAGTCAGACAAAAGCATCAGGTAACCTATAAAGAAAATTATATTAGATTAACAGCAGACTTCTCAGCAGAAAACTTACTAGAATTGATTTAGCCTCCTTAAACAGAATAACTGTCAGTGAAGAATTTTGTATCCCATAAAACTAAGTTTTATAAATGAAGAAGAAATAAAGTATTTTTTCAGACAAGCAAATATTGAAGAAAATGGTCATTAACAGACCAGATCAGACCTACAAGAAAATATTTCTACATATTGAAACCAAAGTTTCATACGTACCAGAATAGAACCTCTTCAAAGCATAAGACTCACAGAGCCTATGAAACAATATCACAGTGAAGAAAACAAAGTATCTCTGGAACAGTACCTCATGTCTCAATATTAACATTGAATGTAAATGGCCTAAATGCGCCACTTAAAAAATACAGATTGGCAGAATGGATAAAAAAGTCACAAACTACATATTTTCTTTTTTTTTTTTTTTTTTTTTTTTTTTTTGAGACGGAGTTTCACTCATGTTACCCAGGCTGGAGTGCAATGGCGCGATCTCGGCTCACCGCAACCTCCGCCTCCTGGGCTCAGGCAATTCTCCTGCCTCAGCCTCCTGACAAACTACATATTTTCAAGAGATGCACCTAACATGTAATGATTCTTATAAACTCACAGCAAAGGAGTAGAAAAAGGTATTCCATGCAGATGGAAATCAAAAGCAACCAGTAGTAGGCATTCATATATCATATAAAACAGACTTTAAAGCAACAACACTAAAACAAGTCAAAAAGTCATTATATAGTGATAAAAAATCAAAACAAGAAGATATTATAATACAATTTTAAACATATATGCACCTAACTCTGGAGTTCCCAGATTCATTATACAATTACTAGACATAAGAGAAAAGATAAGATAGAAACAGAATAATAGTAAGGGATATCAACACTCCACTGACAGCACTAGATACATCATTAAGGCAGAAAGTCAATCAAGAAACACTGGACTTAAACTGCACTATAGGGAAAATGGACCTGGTAGATATTTACAGAAAATTCTACCCAAGAACTTCATTATATACATTTTTCTCATCAGCAAGTGAAACATTCTCCAAGATAAACCACATGATAGGCCACGAAATGAATATCAATAAATTTGAAAAAAATCAAAATTCTATCAAGCATATTCTCAGACCTCAGTAGAATAGAACTAGAAATCAACTCCAAAAGGAGCCCTAAAAAGTATAAAAATACATGAAAATTAGATAATCTGTTCCTGAATGATTTTGGGAATAACAGTGAAATCAAGACAGAAATTTCAAAATTCTTCAAAGTAAATGATAATAGTGACACAAATTATAAAACCCTCTGGGATATAGCAAAAGCATAGCTAAGAGGAAAGTTTAAAGCACTAAATGTGTGTATCGAAAAGCTTAAAATGTCACAAATTGACAACTTAGTGTCAAACCACAAGGAATTAGAGAAATAAGAATAAACTGAACTCGAGGATAGCAGAAGAAAAGAAATAACAAAGATCAGAGCAGAACTAAATAAAATGGATACAAAAAATACAAAAAAATCAGTGAAACAAAAGTTGAGTTTCTGAAAAGATAAAATTGAGTCCATTAGCTAGATTAACTGAGAAATAAAAAGAGAAGATCCAAAAAAATTCAGCTAGAAATAAAAACGGAGACATTGCAACCAACACCACAGAAATATAAAAGATCATTCAAGACTACTGTGAACACCTTTATGCACACAAACTAGAAAATCTAAAGGAAATGGATAAATTCCTGAACATTTACAACCCGTAGCTTAAATCAGAAAGAAATAACAGAAATTCAGAACAGACCAGTAAAAGCAGTGAGGTTGAATTAGTAATAATAAAAAAAAAAATTGCCAACAACAAAAAAGCCTAGAGTCAGATGGATTCACAGCTGAATTCTAGCAGATCTTCAATGAAGAATTGGTACCTAACCTACTGAAACCACTTCAAAAGATTGAGAAAAAGCAAATCCTTCCTAACTTACACTATGAGGACAGTATCACCCTGATACCAAAGCCAGGAAATAATATAACAAAATTAAAACTACAGACCAATATTCCTGATGAACATAGATGCAAAAATTTTCAACAAAATGCTAGCAAGCTAAATCTGGTATCAGGAAGAAGAGGGTCCTTGGTTCTTGCCTTCTTGAAAGAAAGAATTCAACCAAGAGACATGCAATTATAGTTAAGCAGTAGAAAAGTTTATTTAAAGTGAAAATATGCCCTGAATGCTGAGTTAGAGTGTGCTTCTTAAGAATGAGACAGCCCAGATAGGCACTGGGGAGGATCTCTTATGAGAGTTTTACAGGATTATTCATGAATGGCATGAAGGATTGTTATTAGCAAGCATGTTTTGGGTGGTCCACTGGGCATGTCTTATTAGTGTCTTAAATCTCCATTTAGGGGTGTGTTTCTTACTATAATAATGGGCAAAATGTTACCTTTAGGGTGACACTGCCAAGTTGAGGTATGCATGCTAGCTACTAGGAAAAGCCCCTACTACAGTCATTTCCTGCTAGGGATAAGTCCTGGTTGGGGCTGCATAAGCATACCCACAAGTCTAGATGTGGCTATTGACTTTTTAAAATCCTGACTGCTAGGGAAGCATTGATTGCCAGTGGGGCAAGGTTTCCAGAGCTTCCTTTCTCTAGGGCTGCCTTTCCCTCTTCTGTATATCTATCTACAAACTCTAACAAATCCAACACCACATCAAAAAGATAATTCATCATGATCAAGTGGGTTTCATCCCAGGAATAAAGGGATGGTTCAACATATGCAATTCTATAATGTGATTCACCAAATAAGCAGAATTAAAAACAAAACCAATTTCTCAATAGACTGAGAAAAAGCATTCAATAAAATCCAGCATCCCATTATGATAAAAACCTGCAACAAACTGGGCATAGAAGGGACATACCTCAAAAGGACATGCCTTTTGAGGTAATAAAAGCCATATATGACAAATCCATAGCCAACATAATACTGAATGGGGAAGAGTTGAAAGCATTCCCTATAAAAACTGGAACAAGACAAGGATGTCCACTTACATTACTTCTATTCAACACAGTGCTAGAAGTCCTTGCCAGATTAATCAGGAAACAGAAAGAAATAGATTGACTTTCTCTTTTACAATTTGGATGCCTTTTATCTCTGTTTACTGATAATATAATCACATATCTAGAAAACCCCAAAGGCTGTTCCAAAAGACTCTTAGGCATGATGAATAAATTCAGTAAAGTCTTAGGTTACAAAATCAATGTACACAAATCAGTAGCACTGCTATCCACCACCAATGACCAAGCTGAGAGTCAAATAAAAAACTCAATCCCTTTACAATAGCTGCAAAAAACCAAACCAAATCAAAACAAAACAAAACATAAACACCCAAGAATATACTTAACCAGGAAAGTGAAAGATCTCTGCAAAGAGGACTATAAACTACTGCTGAAAGAAATCATAGATGACACAAATAAATGGAAATATACTCCATGCTCATGGTTGGAAGAATCAATATTGTGAAAATGACCATACCGCCCAAAGCAATCTACAGATTTAATATAATTCCTATTGAAATATCAAAATTATTTTTCACATGATTAGAAAAAACAACCCTAAAATTAACATGGAATCAAAAAGGAGCCTGAACAGACAAAGCAATCAGGAAAAAAGAACAAATCTGGAGACATTACATTACCTGACTTCAAATTATCCTACAAGTTTGTAGTAATCAAAACAGCATGGTACTGGTATAAAAGTAGATACATCAACCAGTAGAACAGAATAGAGAATGCAGAAATAAAGCCAAGTAAACACAACCAAGTGATAGTCAACAAAGCATGCAGAAACAAAAATTGAGGAAAGAAAACCCTGTTCAATAAATGGTGGTGGGAAAACTGGATAGCTACATATAGAAGAATAAAACTGGATTGCCATCATCATGTACAAAAACCAACTGAAGATGAGTTAAAAACTTAAATCTAAGACCTAAACCCATAAAAATTCTAGATGAAATGCTTAGAAAAACTCTTCTGGACATTGACATAAGCAAATAAGTTATGACTAAGACCTCAAAAGCAAATGCAACAAAAACAAAAATAAATAAATGACCTAATAAAACTAAAAAGCTTCTGCAGAGCCAAAGAAATAATCATCACAGTAAACAGACACCCCTCAAAATGGAAGAAGTACTCACAAACTGTGCATCCAACAAAGGACTAATATTCAGAATCTACAAGGAACTCAAATCAGCAAGAAGAAAATAAATAATCCTATCAAAATGTGAATAGTGACATGGATAGATGATACTTCTCAAAAAATACAAAAATACAAATGGCCAACAAATATATGAAAAAAAAAAAGCTCAATACCACTAATCATCAGGAAATGCAAACTAAATCATAATGAGATACCACCTAACCCAGCCAGAAAGGCCATTATTAAAAATTCAAAAAGTTGACATGGATGTGGTGAAAAGGGAATACTGCTGGTAGGAATGTAAATTAGTATAACCTCTACGGAAAGCAGCATGGAGTTTTCTCAAAAAACTAAAAGCAGATCTACGATTTGATCCAGTAATCACACTCATAGGTATCTACCCAAAGGAAAATAAGTCATTCTCCCAAATAGATACCTGCATGTGTATGTTTATCACAGCACAATTCACAATTGCAAAGATATGAAAACAACCTATGTGCCTATAACCAATTAGTAGATGAAGAGAATGTGGTATATATACACCATGGAATACTGCACAGCCACAAAAAGAATGAAATACTGTATTTTGCAGCCACTCAGATGAAGCTGGAAGCCATTATTCTAACTAACTCAGGAATGGAAAACCAAATACCATATGTTCTCACTTCTCAAACTCCTGACCTCGGGTGATCCGCCCACCTCAGCCCCCCAAAGTGTTGGGATTACAGGCGTGAGCCACCACGCCCAGCATGTTCTCACTTCTAAGTGGGGACTAAAGTATGGATATACAAATGCATACAGAGTGGTACAATGGATATTGGAGACTCAGAAGAAAGGAAAGTGGGAGGGGAGTAAAGGATAAAAAAAAACTACATATTGTAAAATGTACACTACTTGGGTGATAGGTCCACTAGATTCAGACTTTACCACTACACACAATTCATTCCTATAACCCAAAACCGCTTGTACCACAAAAGCTACTGAAATAAAGGTAAAAATGGAACTGACAATAGTAAGTTCCTGCCTATCAGCAATACTTTGATTAAATTATTCAGTCAAAAGACAGTGGCTAAATAGATTTTTAAGAACATCGAAAAATATGCTGCCAACAAGAACATTACCTTTAAAGACACACAGTGGCTGAAAATAAAGGAATGAAAAGAGATTTAAAGCAAATGGTAACCAAAAGAGAACATTAGACAAAAATAGAATTTTAGTCAGAATCTGTCATGAGAGACAAAGAGGGTTACTATACAGTGAGAAAAGGTTCAATTCATTAAGAGTAAACCACAACTATAAACATATATGTACCCAATATCACAGTATTTAAATATATGAACCAAACATTAAATAAGAGGAAAATATACAGCAATATAAATATAGTAGGATACTTCAGTTCTTCACTTTCAACAGTAGATAGATCATCATACAGAAAGACAATAAAGGAACAGCTGATTTGAATAACATTACAGACCAAATGGATGTAACAGACATAAAGAATACTCTATTCAATAGCAGCAGAATACACATTCTTCTCAAGTACATATAGAACATTTTCTGGGAGATCATGTTAGGCCACAAAATAAGTCTTAACAAAGTTAAAATTGAAATTATATCAAGTATCTTTTCAACAACAATGGCATAAAACTAGAGTCAGTAACAGGAGAAATCTTAGAAAATGTATGAATATGTGAAAATTAAACAGCATAGTCCTGAATTTGTATATTGCCAAACATAATGAGCCAAAAATAAAACAAAATGGAGTTAAAAAATAACTTTGGCATCCCATCTGAATAAAAATAGAAGAAAAAAAATAACTTGAGGCTGGGTGTGGTGGCTCACGCTTGTAATTCCAGCACTTCAGGAGGCCGGGGTGGGCAGATCACCAGGTTAGGAGTTTGAGACTACGCTGACCAACTTGGTGAAACCCTGTCTCTACTAAAAATACAAAAATTAGCCAGACATGGTGGTACATGCCTGTAATCCCAGCTACTTGGTAGGCTGAGACAGGAAAATCGCTTGAACCTGGGAGGCAGAATTTGCAGTGAGCTGAGATCAGGCCACTGCACTCCAGCCTGGGTGAGAGAGCGAGAATCTGTCTCAAAAAAAAAAAAAAAAAAAGAAACAACTTGAGACAATGGAAATGAAAATAAACATACCAAAACTTATGGGATGCAGCAAAAAACAGTTTGAAAAGGGAAGTTTATGGTAACAAACCACTACCTTGAGGGAAAAGAGATATCACAAATAAATGACCTAACTTTTCTCCCCAAGGAACTAAAGAAACAACAATCTAAGTCTGAGGATAGCAGGAAACATAAACAACAAATATCAAAGTAAAAATAAATAAAATAGATGCTAAAAAGAATAGAATAGATCAATACCACTAATAGTTGATTTTTTGAAAAGGAATACAAAACTGACAAATCTTTAGTTAAAGAGAAGAGTTAAATAAATAAAATTAGAAATGAAAGAGAAAACATTACAACTGATACCCTACAAAACAAATGACCTTAAGCGACAATGAACAATTATATACCAACAAATTAGATAACCTAGACTAAACATGAACCAGAAAGAAGTAAAAAATCTGTATAGACTGATAGCAAGTAGGGAGATTTAAGCCCTAATCAGAAACCTCCCAACAAGAAAAACCCCAGACCAGATGGATTTACAGGTGAGTTCTATCAAGCATTTAAAAAAAGAATGAACAACAATTTTTCTCAAACTCTTCCAAAAATTTGAAGAGGAAGTAACACTTTCAAAATAATTTTACTTTATTTTATGAGGCCAGTATTACCCTCTGGCTTTATGCTAAAGCCAGATTGTGACACTAAAAAGGAAAATATAAATACAGGCCAACATTCCTGGTAAACATAGATGCAAAAATCCTCAACAAAATGCTAAACATCAAATTAAACAGCATATAAAAAGAATCATACACCATGACAAAGTGGAATTTATCCTTGTGCTATGAGGATGATTCAACATATGCAAATCAATAAATACGGCACACCACATTAAGATAATAAAAAATAAAAATTATGTGATCATCTAAATAGATGCAGAAAAGCAATAAGAAAATTCAACATTCTTTTTTTTTTCTTTTTGGAACACAGATTTTTAATTTTTATCAAAATATTAAATATTAATTTTTGCAGTAGTATTTTATTTTTAGAAATCAATCATAAGAGGAAAAAACCACTTAACCAATGTGACAAAAAGGTGGATACACAGGGGTGCCCAGTACAGCTTTGGTAACAATAACAAATAACTGAAATTGTCATAAGCATTTCTCAGTGAAAAAGTGACCAAACTATGGTAAAATATTCTATCGAATAATGATGTAACTAAAAATCATAATGAGAGAGACCTATATGTGCTGATTAGCAATAATCACCCAATTAAATCTTATATGGAAGCCAATCAGGGAACAATACGCAAAGCAAGATCACATTATGGAAACATACGTGCATGTTTATCTGTATGTAGGTGAAAGGGGATTTTGGGGTGGCCTGGGAGCTGGTGGGGATACATTTATTCTATAGTCCTAAGCGCTATGTGAATTTTTATAACAATAACAATTTTTATAACAATTGTTTTTAATTAATCACATAAGAAACACATGTTTAACCCTATATAGATGTATGAATACATGGAGATAATTATTATTCTTCTGAATAACAAAATAAAACAGCAATGTAATGTCACAAATAGATAACAGTACAATATTAAATACTGTAATATCCAATCCAATATTAAAATTATATATAAACACATAGATACAGGTAGGGATGCCAAAAAATGGTTTTCAAGTCTAACAGTGTGGTAATTGTTGTAGACCTCTGTGACCATATTAAAACCATGGAATTGTATACTGTGTCGGGGTGAAATTTATGGTATTTTAATTACACCTCAAAGTTTTGTTAAAAAAATAAGTGGCTTAATATTCTAGTATTAAGTAAAAATTGGTTTTATTTATAATATAATAATTTCCAGTAGATTCCCTTAAAAGATTATAGTAGGGATGTCCAGATCACACCCACCCCAACCTCTAGAGTTTTTGGCTATTTTCCACCGTCTTGAAATGAATGAGGTGAAGGAGGAAAAAAGTGTTTAAGAAGTTAGTGGAGAAGTTCTTAAGTTTAATTAGATCCCATTTGTCGATTTTGGCTTTTGTTGCCATTGCTTTTGGTGTTCCTGTCATGAAGTCCTTGCCTATGCCTATGTCCCAAAAGAAAAAATCATTGGAGGGAACCGGCAACCAACAGAAAGGGAAAAAATCCTTGCAAGCTACCCATCTGACAAAGGGCTACTATCCAGAATCTACAAAGAAGTAAAACAAATATACAAAAAAAAAAAAAAACATCAAAAAGTGGGCAAAAGATATGAATACTCTTCAAAGGAAACATCTATGTAGCCAAAAAACATGAGAAAATGCTCATCATCACTAGTCATCAGAGAAACGCAAATCAAAACCACGTTGAGATACCATCTCATGCCAGTTAGAATGGTGATCATTAAAAAATCTAGAGACAACAGATGCTGGAGAGGATGTGGAGAAAAAATAGGAACGCTTTTACACTGTTGGTGGGAGTGTAAATTAGTTCAACCATTGTGGAAGGCAGTGTGGTTATTCCTCAAGGATCTAGAAGTAGAAATTCCATTTGACCCAGCAAACCCATTACTGGATATATACCCAAAGGTTATGAATTGTTCTATTATAAAGACACATGTGCACTATGTTCATTGCGGCACTGTCTACAATAGCAAAGACTGGGAACCAACCCAAATGCCCATCAATGATAGACTGGATAAAGAAAATGTGGCACATATGCACCATTCAACATTCTTTCATAATAAAAACTCACAATAAAGTAGGAATGCGCCTCAACACAATAGAGGATAAACAGGACAAGCCCTGAGCTAACATCATACCCAACAGTGAACCTCTCAGTTTTTCTTCCCAGATCAGAAACAAGACAAGGGCACTCACATTTATACTTCTATTCAATATTATACTGGAAGATATAGCCAGAGTAATTAGCCAAACAAAAGAAAAAGACATAAAAAGACACCAGAATCAGAAATGAAGTTAAATTGTCTGTTTGTAGATGATATGACTTTTTAAAAATAGAAACCCTCAAAGGGTTTCTGAGGCAGAGCAAGATGGTAAAATAAACCTCTACTGATCATCCACCCTACAAGGACACCAAGTTAATCACCATCTACATGGAGAAAAACACCATCATTTGAACTAAAAATCAGGTGAGCACTCATAGTACCTGGATTTAACTTCATATCACTGAAGCAGTCACTGAAGAAATAGACAAAACAGCCCTGAATTGCCAGTGCCACCTCTCCCCCATCCCTGGCAGCAGTGGCATTGTGTGGAGAGTACCTCTTAGTGCTGGGGAGGGAGAATACAGCAATTGTGAGGCACTGTACTCAGTGCTGTTTAGTTAGAGAAGAAAGGAAAACCAGATGAAACTAAGCTGATGCCTGCCCATGGAAGGAGCATTTAAACCAGCCTTCGCCAGAGGGGATGGCTGATTCTAGTGGTCCAAACTTTAGTGCCTACAAACTTTGCCACCAAGGGCTACAGCACTTTGTATCTCCAAGTAAATTTGAAAGGCAATCTAGGCCATAAGGACTGCAACTCTTAGGTGAGTCTTAGTGCTGAACTAGTCTCAGAGATAATGGATTATATAGACCAATAGCAAGTAGGGAGATTGAGGTCTCAGAGATAGTGGATTGGGAACAGAGTGGATTCTCTCAGTATGCGACATACTGAGACACAAACTGGGGCAGCCAAGAAAGTGCTAGCATTACTCCTCTTCTAACTGAAGGTTGCACAGCTGCAAAAGATGCCCCTTCCTTCCACTTGAGGAGGGGAGAGAGAAGAGTAGGGAGGACTTTGTCTGGCATCTAGGATACCAGTTCAGCCATAGCAGGATGGCCACGAGTCAGAGTCATGAGGCCCCTGTTACAGGGCGTAGCCCCCAGACAATGTTTCTAGACACACCCTGCACCAGAAGGGAACCCACTGCTTTGAAGGAAAGGACACAGTCCTGACAGCATTCATCACTTGCTAACTGAAGAGCCCTTGGGCTCTGAATAAACAGTATTAATAACCAGGTACTACATTGAGGACCTTGGGTGAGCCTCTGAGACTTGCTGATGTCAGGTGAGACTCAGCACATTACCAGCTGTGGTAGCTACAGGGCAAAACTCCTTCTGCTCAAGAAAAGCAGAGGGCAAAGTAAGGAGAACTTCATCTTGCACTTTAGGTATCAACATGGTCACAAAGGGGTAGAGCATAAAGTAGGCTCTCGGGGTCCCTCATTCCAGGACTTGACTCTTGGACAGCATTTCGGGACCTTCCCTGGGCCAGAGGGGAGCTCACTGCCCTGAAAGGTGAGTCCCACGCCAGGCAGCATTCCCAAAAAGACAGCTTAAGAGCCCTTGGGACTAAAGAGAACATTGGCAGTAGTCTGGCAGTACCCCTTGTGGGCTTACGTGGTAGTAACCATAGAGTGAAGCTTCTCTGCCTTTGGAAAGGGGAGAGAGAACAGGTAGAACTGTGTCTTCTGGTTTGAGTGCCAGCTTCACCATACTACCATAGAACACCAGGTAGACTCTTAAGGTTTTGACTCAAGTTCCTGACACCTGGGCTGCATCTCTGGACACATCTGAGGCCTGGGGGACCTTTTTGCCCCAAAAGGAAGAACACAGGCCTGGTTGGCTTTGCCACCTGCTGATTGTAGAGTCTCAGGACCTTGAGTAAACATAGGCAATAGCCAGGGAGTGGTTACAGCAAGTGGTTACCAAGATCCAGTTGTGTGCTGGCTTCAGGTCTGACCGAGTACAGTCATAGTGGTGTTGGCTACAAGGGTGGTTGTGTTACTCTATCCCCAGTTTTAGGTGGCTCAGAACAGAGAAACTCTGTTTGGGAGAAAGTAAGGAAAGAGTACAACAGTCTCTGTTTGGTAATCCAGAGAATTCTCCCAGATCTTGTTCAAGACCATCAAGGTGGTCCCTCTACGAGTCTACAAGAACCACAGGGTTAATGGGCTTGGGGTACTATCTAAAGCAGATACAGCTTAGATCACAACACCCAAGTCATTTCAAATATCTGGCAAACCTTCATCCAAAAAATGGCTTCAAATAAGCCCCAACAGTGAAGACTACAATAAATACCTAGCTCTTTAATGCCCAGACACTGAGGAATATTTACTAGCATCAACAGATTCCAGGAAAACATGACTTTACTAAGTGAACTAAGGGACCAAGGACCAATCCTGGAGAAACAGTTATGTGACTTTTGAGACAGAGAATTCAAAATAACTGTGTTGAGGAAACTTGAAGAAATTCAGTGTAACACAGAGAAGGAATTCAAAATTCTCTCAGGTAAATTTAACAGAGATTAAAATAATTTAAAAGAACCAAGCACAAATTCTAGAGCTAAGAAATGCAATTGGCATACTGAAGAATGCATCAGAGTCTTTTCATAGCAGAATTGATCAAGCAGAACAAAGAACTAGTGAGCTTAAATACAGAATATTTAAAAATACACAGTCAGAGGAGACAAAAGAAAACATAATTAAAAAAATAAAACATGCCTACAGTATCTAGAAAATAACACCAAAAGGGCAAATCTAAGTTATTGGCCTTAGAGAGGAGGAGAGAAAGATAGTTGTATAAAATGTATTCAAAGGAATAGCAGATAACTTTCTAAACTTACAGAAAGATATATGCAAGTACAAGAAGGTTATAGAACATCAAGCAGATTTACCCCCAAAGAAGACTATCTCAAGGCATTTAATAATCAAATTCCAAATGTCAAGGATAAAGCAAGAATCCTAAAAGCTGCAAGAGAAAAGAAACAGATAACATTCAATGAAGCTCCAGTATGTTTTGCAGCTTTTCAGTGGAAACTTTACAGGCCAGGAGCATGGCATGACATATTTAATGTGCTAAGGAAAAATTACTTTTATCCTGGAATAGTATATTCAGTGAAAATATCCTTCAAGCATGGAGGAGAAATAAAGACCTTCCCAGACAAATAAAAGCTGAGGGATTTCATGAATACTGGACCTGTCCAGTAAGAAATAATAAAGGGAATACTTCAGTCAGAAAGAAAAGGACATTAATGAGCAGTAACCTCCTGAAGGTACAAAACACACTGGTAATAGTAAGTACACAGAAAACACAGAATATTATAACATTGTAACTGTGATGTGTAAACTACTCACATCACAGTTACTACTAGTTTTCAAGTAGAAAAACTAAATGATGGACCAATCAAAAATAATAAGTAAAAATTTTCAGGACATAATCAATTAAATAAGATATACATAGAAAAAAAGTTAAAAAGCCAAAGGATGAAGTTAAGGTACACAGCTTTTAAAATATTTTTTTTGTCTATTTGTTTTTTGTTTATGTAAATTGGGTTAAATTGTTATCCAGGTTAAAATAATGGGTTATAAGTTAGTAATTGTAAGCCTCATGCTAACCTCAAATCAAAAACTGTACAATGAATACACAAAAAATAAAACATAGGAAACTAAATCATATCATCAGAGTAAATCACCTTCTCTAGAGGAAAATAGTAAGGAAAGAAAGAAAGAGAAGACCAGAAAACAAATAACAAGATGACAGGAGTAAGTCTTTACTTATCAATAATAACAGTGAATGTATATGGACTAAACTCTTCAATCCCATGACATAGACTCGCTGAAAGCATGAAAAAACAAGACCCATTGATCTGCTGGTTACAAGAAACAAACTCCACCTATGATATGATGCACAGACTAAAAATAAAGGCATGGAAAATGATATTCCATGTCAATGGAAACCAAAAAAGAGCAGGAATAGCTATGCTTATATCAAAATAGGCTTCAAGACAAAAACTAGAAGAAGAGGTAAAGAAGGTTACTATATAATGATAAAGAGGTCAATCGAGCAAGAGGATATAGCTATTTTAAATGTATATGCAACCAACACTGGAACACCTAGATATAGAAACACTATTAGAGTGAAAGAGAGGGATCGACCCCAATAAAATAATAACCAGAGAATTCAACAGCTCATGTTCAGCACTGGACAGATTTTCCAGAGGAAAATCAACAAAGAATCATCAGACTTAGTCTGTGCTGTAGACTAAATGGATTTAATATTTATGGAACATTTCATCTAAGAGCTGCAGAATAGACATTCTTTTCCTCAGCACATCCATTATTCTCAAAGATAGACCACATGTTAGGTCACAAAACAAGTTTTAAAACATTGAATACAAGTTAAAATAATATCGAGCATCTTCTCTGGCCCAATTAAATAGAACTACAAATCAATAACAAGAGAAATTCTGGAAATCATGCAAATATATGGAAATTAAACAGTATGCTCCAGATCACCAGTGGGTCAATGAAGAAATTAAGAAGGAAATAAAAAAGTTTCTTGAATCAAATGATAATAAAAACACAACATGCCAAAACCTATGGGATACAGCAAAAGTAGTACTAAGAGAGGAGTTTATAGCAATAAGTGCCTACATTTAAAAAAAGATAAAAACTGCAAACAAAAAATATATGATGCATATTAAAGAACTGGAAAGGCAAGAGCAAACAAAACACAAAATTAGAAGAAAAAAATAAAGATCAGAGCAGAAAAAAATAAAACTGCATAAAAAAGTACAGAAGACCAATGACAAAATTTAGTTTTTTGAAGAGTTGAACAAAATGGACAAACCTTTACCCAGACTAAGAAAAAAAGAAAACAACCAAATAAATAAAATCAGCAATGATAATGGAAACATTACAACTGATAGCTGCAGAAATTCAAACGATTATTAGTAGCCATTAACTATATACCAATAAATTGGAAAATTTAGAAAAAATAGACAAATTCCTAGATTAGATACATACAATGTACCAAGTATGCACCACGAAGAAACCAAAACCTGAAGAGACCAATAACAAGTAATGATATCAAAGCCATAACAAAATGTCTCCCAGTAAAGAAAAGCTCAAAACATGAGGGCTTCACAGCTGAATTCTACCAAACGTTTTTTTTTTGTTTTGTTTTTGTTTTTTTTTAATATTAAGCTCCAGGCTACATGTGCAGAATATGCAGATTTATTACATAGGTAAACCTGTGCCATGGAATTCTACCAAACATTTAAATAACTACTAATATCAATCCTATTCAAACTATTTTGAAAAATAACGGAGGAGGGAACACTTCCAAACTCATTCTATGAGGCCAATATTACCCTGATACCAAAACCAGACAAAGGCACATAAAAAACAACAACAAAAACTACAAGCCAACATCTCTGATGATTATTGATGTAACAATCCTCAACAAAATACGATAAAACAGAATTCGAAAATAGATTAGAAAAACCTGCTTCTGGGGCGGCCAGCAGCCAGGCTGGGTGTCTAGCGAGCGGGGCGAAAACGCGAAGTTGCGCCGCCGCTGGGGCGCGGGGCTCCATCTCGGGCGGCAGCCTCGCGGGTCGCCCTCCCGTGCCTCGCCCGCAGGCACCCTGGCCATGGGCCCCCGTGGGGCACGCGGCGCTGGGCTGCTGGGGACGGTGGCGGGGGCATGAAGGTCACGTCCTTGATAGGCGCCAGCTGAGCAAGATGATCCGCAAGGAGGCCGCGACGCACTGCGTGGTGCTCCACTGCCAGCCCTACCTGGCCTTGGATACCTCAAGAGTGAGCAGCTCGCTCAACATCAACGTCAACTCAGTGGTGCTGTGGCGGGCCGGGGCAGCCAGGTGTCCGCGCGCTAGTGCTGCCCGACGAGGCGGCGCATGCGCGGTTCCTGCAGGAGAATGACTGCGGCATGGCGGCAGTGGTGGTGCTGGACCAGGGCAGCCGCCTCTGGCAGAAGCTGCGAGAGGAGAGCGCTGCGCGGGTGGTGCTCACCTCGCTGCTCGCCTGCCTGCCCTCTGGCCCGAGGGTCTACTTCCTCAAAGGAGGATATGAGACATTCTACTCGGAATATCCCAAGTGGTGCGTGGATGTAAAACCCATTTCACAAGAGAAGATTGAGAGCGAGAGAGCCCTCATCAGCCAGTGTGGAAAACCAGTCAGCTACAGGTCAGCTTATGACCAGGGTGGCCCAGTTGAAATCCTTCCCTTCCTCTACCTTGGAAGTACTTATCATGAGTCCAAGTGCAAGTTCCTCGCTAACCTGCACATCACAGCCCTGCTGAATGTCTCCTGGCGGATCTGCGAGGTCTGCACAACCCACCTTCACTACAAATGGATCCCTGTGGAAGGCAGCCACACGGCTGACATTAGCTCCCACCTTCAAGAACCAATAGATTTCATTGACTGTGTCAGGGAAAAGAGAGGCAAGGTCCTGGTCCACTGTGAGGCTGGGATCTCCCATTCACCCACCATCTGCATGGCTTACCTCGTGAAGACCAAGCAGTTCCGTCTGAAGGAGGCCTTCGATTACATCAAGCAGAGGAGGGGTATGGTCTCACCCAGCTTTGGCTTCATGGGCCAGCTTCTGTAGTACGAATCTGATCCTGCCCTCCATGCCCAACCCCCAGCCTCCCTCCTGCCAAGGGGAGGCAGCAGGCTCTTAATTGATAGGCCATTTGCAGACACTGACCCTTGACATGCAGGGTGCCTACTGCTCATTCCCTACTTCGGTGCTGGTGCTGGTGCCTACCCACTCAACCGTCTCAGAGCTCAGCAGAAGCCCTCTGGCCACAGCCACATCCTGCTAAAACTGGGATGGAGGAATTGACCCAGCCCCAAGAACAACTGTGATTTTTTGTTTTCAGACTCATGGACATTTCATACCTGTGCAATACTGAAGACCTCACTCTGTCATGCTGCCCCAGTGAGATAGTGAGTGATCACCAGGCTTGAAATGAACTTCAGATGGACCTCGGGGTAGGTTCTCAGGACTGAAGGAAGGCCAAGCCATTAGGGGACCACAGCATGTGCTACTGTACTTGCAGACCCCTGCCCTCTCAGGGCTGCCCAGTCCTTGCACCTCAAACTTCACCTTTTCATTTCAAAAGCTAAGGAAATAAATACCTGCAGCAACATGGGAGAAAGAAATTACTGGACCAGGAAAAAAGGCAGTTACAAAGCCAATTCATTTCGAAGGAAGTACAATTTCCACCTTATTTTTTGAACTTTGACAGTTTCAGTGTCTGTCTCTGTTGCTTCAGAGCATAAACTGATCACCATCTAGTTGAGCAAGTAACCCTACAGGACTTGTAGGGACACAATCAGTATCCTGATTTGAACCCTGAAATGTTTTTTAGATACCCTCATGGGTGCAATGAGGCAGCTGAAGTAGCAAGATGTTGGCTTTTCTGGTTTTTTTTTTTTTTTTTTTTTTTT
>NW_016108160.1:96814-100850 GCF_001604975.1 Cebus imitator | reverse complement strand
TTCCGCCTCCCAGGTTCAAGCTATTCTCCTGCCTCAGCCTCCTGAGTAGTTGGAATTACAGGCATGCACCACCACGCCTGGCCAATTTTTGTATTTTTAGTGGAGATGGAGATTCTCCGAGTTGTTCATGTTGGTCTCGAACTCTCCACCTCAGGTGATCCACCCACCTTGGCCTCCCAAAGTGCTGGGATTACAGGCATGAGCCACTGTGCCCAGACAAGACATGAGAATCTTAACTGGAATGGAAGAAGTAATGTTATCTTTGTTGCAGATGATATGACCTTATATTTGGAAAAACCTAAAGACCCTACAATAAAAGATTTAGAACTGATAAACAAATTCAGTAAAGTTTCAGGTTACAAAATCAACATACAAAAACCACTGGCATTTCCATATGCCAATAGTGAAAAACCTAAAAAAGGTATTAAAGAGAAATCCCATTTAAAATAGCCACACATAAAACAAAATACCTAGGAATTAACCAAAAGACTAAAATATTCCAATCATTAAAATGATAAAACACTGATGAAAGAAATTGAAGAGGACATCAAAAAATATACAAATATTTTGTGTTTTTCTAAATGGACAAAAGCTGGAAGTAATCCCTTTGAAAACCAGCACAAAACAAGGATGACCTCTCTCACCACTCCTATTCAACACAGTATTTGAACTTATGGTCAGGGCAATCAGGCAAGAGAAAGAAATAAAGCATATTCAAATAGGAAGAGAGGAAGTCAAATTGTCTCTGTTTGCAGATGACATAATTGTATATTTAGAAAACCCCATCGTCTCAGCCCAAAATCTTCTTAAGCTGATTAGCAACTTCAGCAAAGTCTCAGAATAAAAAATCAATGTGCAAAAATCACAAGCCTTCCTATACACCAATAACAGACAGAAAGAGAGCCAAATCAAGAACAAACAGCCATTCACAATTGCCACAAAGAGAATAAAATGCCTAGGAATACAACTAACAAGGAATGTGAAGGACCTCCTCAAGGATAGCTATAAACCACCGCTCAAGGAAATGAGAGAACACAAAAAATGGAAAAACATTCCATGCTCATGGATAGGAAGAATCAATATCATGAAAATGGCCATACTGCCAAAAGTTATTTATATATTCAATGGTATCCCATCAAGCTACCATTGACTTTCTTTACAGATTTAGAAAAAATGACTTTAAATTTCATATGGAACCAAAAAAGAGCCCGTATAGCCAAGACAATCCTAAGCAAAAAGAACAAAGCTGGAGGCATCACCCTACCTGGCTTCAAACTATGCTACAAAGCTACAGTAACTGAAACAGCATGGTACTGGTACCAAAACAGATATATAGACCAATGGAACAGAACAGAGGCCTCAAAAATAAAGCCACACATCTACAACCAACTGATGGTTAACAAACCTGAGAAAAACAAGCAATGGAGAAATGATTCCCTATTTTATAAATGGTATTGGGAAAACTGGCTAGCCATATGCAGAAAACTGAAACTGGAAACTTATACAAAAATTAACTCAAGGTAGATTAAAGACTTAAACATAAGACCTAAAACCATAAAAGCCATAAAAGAAAACGTAGGCAATACCATTCAGGACATATGCATTGGCAAAGACTTCATGACTAAAACACCAAAAGCAATGGCAACAAAAGCCAAAATTGACAAATGGGATCTAATTAAACTAAAGAGCATAGCACGATAAACTATGATCAGAGTGAAGAGGCAACCTACTGAATGGAAGAAAATTTTTGCAATTGATCCATCTGACAAAGAGCTGATATTCCAAATCTAAAAAGAACTTAAACAAATTTACAAGAAAAAAAAACCCAATCAAAAAGTGGGAGAAGGATATGAACAGACAATTCTCAAAAGAAGACATTTGTGCAGCCAACAAACACATGAAAATAAGCTCATCATCACTGGTCATTAGAGAAATGCAAATCAAAACCATAATCAGATACCATCTCATACCAGTTAGAATGGCAATCATTAAAAAGTCAGGAAAGAACAGATGCTGGAGAGGATGTGGAGAAATAGAAACACTTTTACACTGTTGTGGGAGTGTAAATTAATTCAACCATTGTGGAAGACAGTGTGGTGATTCCTCAAGGATCTAGAGCCAGAAATATCATTTGACCCAGCAATCCCATTACTGGGTGTATACCCAAAAAATTATAAATCATTCCACTATAAACACCCACATACACATATGTTTATTGCATATGTGTGAAATATTGCATATTTCAAGTCTTATCAAAGACTTGAAACCCACCCAAATGCCCATCAGTGATTGACTGGATTAAGAAAATGTGTTAGATAAAAAAGGCCTGCAGTCCCTGGGCAAGATGGTTGAATAGGAACAAGCTCTGGTGCACAGCTCCCAGTGAGATCGACACAGAAGGCAGGTGATTTCCACATTATCAACTGAAGTACCTGGTTCATCTCATTGGAACTGGATGGACAGTGGGCGCAGCTCAAGGAGGGCAAGTCAAAGCAGGGTGTCATGTTGCCTCACCTGGGAAGTACATGGGGTCAGGGAACTCCATCTCTTAGCCAAGGAAAGCCATTAGGGACTGTTTCCTGCACTCTGGACCAGATACTGAACTTTTCTTATGGTCTTCACAACTTGCAGACCAGAAGATTCCCTCCAGTACCTACACAACCACCAGGGCCCTGGGTTTCTGGCACAAAACTGGGTGGCCATTTGGGTAGAAACTGAGCTAGCTGCAGCAATTTTTTTTTTTTTCATACCCCAGTGTGCCTGGAATGCCAGCAAGACAGAACTGTTCACTCCCCTGAAAAGGGGGCTGAAGTCAGGGGGCCAAGTGGTCTGGTTTGGCAGGTCCCACACCCACTGGGACCAGCAAGCTAAGATCCACTGGCTTGAAAATCTCGCAGCCAGCACAGCAGTCTGAACTTGACATGGGTCATTTGAGCTCAGTGGGGGAGGGGCATCTGTCATTGCTGAGGATCAAGTAGGCGGTTTCAACCCTACAGTGTAAGCAAAACTGCTGGGAAATCCGAACTGGGCGGAGCCCAACACAGTTCAGCAGTTGAAGGCTCTGTCTCACTAGATGTCCTCGCTGGGCAAGGCATCTCTGAAAAAAGGCAGAAGCTCATCAGGGACTTATAAATAAAGCCCCTTCCTTCCTGGGACAGAACACCTGGGAAAAGGGGTGGTAGCGGGTACAGCTTCAGTAGACCTAAATGCCCCTGCCTGGCAGCTCTGAAGAGGGCAGCAGATTTCCCAACACAGCGTTCATGCTCTGATAAGGGACAGACTGCCTCTTCAAGTGGCTCCATGACCCCTGTGTGTCCTGACTGAGGGACACCTCCCAGTAAGGGCCTACAGACACATCATACAGGAGAGCTCTGGCTGGCATCTGGTGGGTGTCTCTCTGGGACAAAAGTACCAGAGGAAGAAACAGGCAGCAATCTTTGCTGCTCTGCAGCCTCCAACTGGTGATTCCCATGCAAGCAGGGGCTGGAGTGGACCTCCAGAAAACTCCAGCAGACCTGCAGCAGAGGGGCGTGACTGTTAGAAGGAAAACTAACAGCTGGGCGTGGTGGCTCACATCTGTAATCCAAGCACTTTGGAGGCCAAGGCAGGCGGATCACCTGAGGTCGGGAGTTCAAGAAAGAAAACTAACAAATAGAAGGAAATAGTTTCAACAACAAAAAGGAGGTCCACTCAGAGACCCCATCCAAAGGTCACCAATCTCAAAGACCAAAGGAAGATAAATCCACAAAGATGGGAAGAAACCAGTGCAAAAAGGCTAAAAACTCCAAAAACCAGAATGCCTCTTCTCCTTTAAAGGATCACAGCTCCTTGCCAACAAGGGAAAAAAACTGGATGGAGAATGAGTTTGATGAATTGACAGAAGGAGGCTTAAGAAGGTGGGCAATAACAAACTTCTCTGAGCTAAAGGAGCATGTTCTAACCCAATGCAAGGAAGCTACAATCCTTGAAAAAGGTTAGGAGAAATGCTAACTAGAATAACCAGTTTAGAGAAGAACACAAACAATCTGATGGAGTT
>NW_016108160.1:48129-96659 GCF_001604975.1 Cebus imitator | reverse complement strand
GAAGATCAACTCAATGAAATAAAGTGAAAAGAAAGGAATAGAGACAAAAGAGTGAATAAATAAACAAAGCCTCCAAGAAATATGGGATTATGTGAAAAGACCTAATCTATGTTTGATTTGTGTATCTGAAAGTGAAGGGGAGAATAAAGCCAAGTTGGAAAACACTCTTCAGGATATTATCCAGGAGAACTTCCCCAACAGAGCAAGGCAGGCCAGCATTTAAATTCAGGAAATGCAGAGAACACCATAATAATGTTCCTTGGGAAGAGCCACCCCAAGACACATCACTGTCAGATTCACCCAGGATGAAATGAAAGAAAAAATATGAAGGGCAACCAGACAGATAGGTCAGGTTACCCACAAAGGTAGCCCATCAGACTAACAGAGGATCTCTTGGCAGAAACCCTACAAGCCAGAAGACAGTGGGGGCCAATATTCAACATTTTTAAAAGAAAAGAATTTCAACCCAGAATTTCACATCCATCCAAACTAAGCTTCATAAGCGAAGGAGAAATAAAATCCTTTACAAACAAGAAAATGCTGGGAAATTTTGTCACCAAGAGGCCTCCCTTAGAAGAGCTCCTGAAGGAAGAGCTAAACATGGAAAGGAACAACTGGTACCAGCTACTGCAAAAACATACCAAATTGTAAAGACCATCAATGCTAGGAAGAAACTACATCAAGAGGCAAAATAGCCAGCTAGCATCATAATAACAGGACCAAATTCACACATTATAATGTTAACCTTAAGTGCAAATGGGCTAAATGCTCCAATTAAAAGATACAGACTGGCAAATTGGATAAAGAGTCAAGACCCATTGGTGTACTGTATTCAGGAGAGACCCATCTCATGTGCAAAGACACAAATAGGCTCAAAATAAAGGGATGGAGGAATATTAACCAAGCAAATGGAAAGGAAAAAAAAGCAGGGGCTGCAATCCCAGTCTGATAAAACAGACTTTAAACCATCAAAGAACATAAAAGACAAAGAATTACATTACATAATGGTAAAGGAATCAATGCAACGAGAAGAGCTAACGATCTTAAATATATATGCACCTAATGCAGGAGCACCCAGATTCATAAAGCAAGTTCTTAGAGACCTACAAAGAGACTTATACTCTCACACGAAAATAGTGGGAGATTTTAATACCCCACTGTCAATATTAGATAGGTCAATGAAATAGAAAAGTAACAAGGATATCCAGGACTTGAACTTAGCTCTGGACCAAGCGGATGTAAGAGACATCTACAGAACCATCCACCCTACAGTAAATCCACAGAATATACATTCTTCTCAGCACCATGTCTCACTTATTCTAAAACTGACCACATAATTGGAAGTAAAACACTCCTCAGCAAATGTAAAAGAATGGAAATCATAACAGTCTCTCAGATCACAGTCTAATCAAATTAGAACTCAGGATTAAGAAACTCACTAAAAACTACATAACTACATGGAAACTGAACAAACTGCTCCTGAATGACTACTGGATAAAGAATGAAATGAAGGCAGAAATGAAGATGTTTTTTGAAAGCAGTGATAACGAAGACACAACATACCAGAATCTCTGGGACTAGCACTAAATGCCCAAAAGAGAAAGAAGGCAAGATACGAAATTGGCACCCTAATGTCACAATTAAAAGAACTAGAGAAGCAAGAACAGACAAATTCAAAAGTCATCAGAAGACAAGAAATCACTAAGATCATAGCAGAACTGAAGGAGATAGAGACACACACAAAAAAACTTAAAAAAAAAAATCCAGCAGCTGTTTTTTTGAAAAGATCAACAAAATAGATAGACTGCTAGCCTCTTTGTACCTCTGGTAGAATTTGACTGTGAACCCGTCTGGTCCTGGACTTTTTTTGGTTGATAGGCTATTAATTGCTGCCTCAATCTTAGATCTTGTTGTTAGTCTATTCAGGGATTCAAATTCTTCCTGGTTTAGTCTTGGGACAGTGTAGGTGTCCAGGAATTTGTCCATTTCTTCTAGATTTACTGGTTTATTTGCATAGAGGTATTTATAGTATTCTCTGATGGTAGTTTGTATATCTATGAGATTTGTGGTGATATCACTGTTATCATTTTTTATTGCATCTATTTGATTCTTCTCGCTTTTCTTCTTTATTAGTTCTTGCTAAGGCAATCAGGCGAGAGAAAGAAAGAAAGGATATTCTAATAGGTAAAGAGGAAGTCACATTGTCTCTATTTGCAGATAACATGATTGTGAATTTTGAAGACCCCTTGGTCTCAGCCCAAATTCTTCTTAAGATGATAAGCAACTTCAGCAAAGTCTCAGGATACAAAATCAATGTGCAATAATCACAAGCATTCCTATACACCAATAACAGACAGAGAGCCAACTCACGAGTGAACTCTCATTCACAATTGCTACAAAGAGAATAAAATACCTAGGAATACAACTTACAAGGGATGTGAGGGACCTCATCAAGGATAACTACAAACCACTGCTCAAGGAAATGAGAGGACACACACACACAAAATGGAAAAACATTTCATGTTCATGGTTAGGAAGAATCAATATCATGAAAATGGTCATTACTGCCCAAAGCAATCTATAGATTCAATGCTATCCCCATCAAGCTTCCACTGACTTTCTTCACATAATTGGAAACAGCCACCTTAAATTTCAAATGGAAACTAAAAAGAGCCCACATAGCCAAGATAATTCAAAGAAAAAAAAAAGCAATAAAACATAACAACAACAACAAAAAAAACAAAAAAACCCAAAAAACAAAAATCAAAGCTAGGGCACCATGCTACCTGACTTCAAACTACACTGCAAGGATACAGTAATCAAAAGAGCATGGTACTGGTACCAAAAGAGATATATAGACCAATGGAACAGAACAGAGGCCCCAGAAATAATGTCACACATCTACAACCATCTGATCTTTGACAAACCTGACAAAAACAAGCAATGGGGAAGGATCCCCTATTTAATAAATGGTGTTGGGAAAACTGGCTAGTCATATGCAGAAAGCTGAAACTGGATTCCTTCCTTACACCTTATACAAAAATTAACTCAAAGTGGATTAAAGATTTAAACATAAGACCTATAACCATAAAAACTCTAGAAGAAAACCTAGGCAATATCATTCAGTATATAGGCATGGACAAAGACTTCATGACTAAACACCAAAAGCAATGGCATCAAAAGCCAAAATAGAAAAATGAGATGTAATTAAACTAAAAGAGCTTCTGCACAGCAAAAGAAACTATCATCAGAGTGAACAGGTAACCTACAGAATGGGAGAAAATTTTTGCAGTCTACTCATCTGACAAAGGACTGATATGCAGAATCTACAAAGAACTTAAACAAATTTACAGAAAAAAAAAAAAACAAACCACCCCATCAAAAAGTGGATGAAGGATATGAACAGACACTTCTCAAAAGAAGACATTTATGTAGCCAACAAACCTATGAAAAAAAGCTCGTTTTCACTGGTCATTGGAGAAATGCAAGTTAAAACCACATTAAGATACCAATTCATGCCAGTTAGAATGGTGATCTTTAAAAAATCAGGAGACAACAGATGCTGGAAAGGATTTGGTGGGAGCGTAAATTAGTTCAATCATTGTGGAAGACAATGTGGCAATTCCTCAAGGATTTAGAATTAGAAATGCCATTTGACCCAGCAATCCTATTACTGGCTATACACCCAAAGAATTATAAATAATTTTATTATAAAGACACATGTACACATATGTTTATTGCAGCACTGTTCACAATAGCAAAGACTTGGAACCAACCCAAATGCCCATCAATGATAGACTGGATAGAGAATATATAGCACATATATACCATGGAATACCATGCAGCCATGAAAAAGGATGAGTTCATGTCCTTTGCGGGGACATGGATGAAGCTGGAAACCATCATTCTCAGCAAACGAACACAAGAACAGCAAACCAAACACTGCATGTTCTCACTCATAAGTGGCAGTTGAACAATGAGAACACAGACACAGGGAGGGGAACATCACACACCAGGAACTGTCAGGGGTTGGGGGCTAGGGGAGGAATAGCATTAGGAGAAATACCTAATGTAGATGATGGGGTGATGGATGCAGCCACCCGCCATGGCACATGTATACCTATGCAACAAACCTGCATGTTCTGCACATGTACCCCAGAACTTAAAGTACAGTAAGAAAAAAAAAAGAAAATGTGGCATATATACACCATAGAATACTATGCAGCCATAAAAAACGATGAGTTTATGCTCTTTGCAAGGACATGGATGAAGCTGGAGACCATCGTCCTCAGCAAACTAACACAGGAACAGAACACCAAACACTGCATCTTCTCACTGATACATGGGAGTTGAACAATGAGAACACATGGACACAGGGAGGGGAACATCACACACCAGGGCCTGTTGGAAGGTGAAGGTGTAGGGGAGGGATAGCATTAGGAGAAATACCTCATGTAGATGACAGGTTGATGGGTATAGCAAATCTCCATGGCACCTGTATACCTAAGGAATGAACTTGCACATTCTGCCCATGTATCTCAGAACTTAAAGTATAATAATAATTAATACAATTAGTAGTTTTTATACACTACAGTGAACTATTTGAAAAAGAAATTAAGAAAACAATTTGATTTACAGTAGCATCAAAAACAATACTTAGAGATAAATTGAACAAGGAGGTGAAAGATGCATTTGATCTTTATAGATACACTGAAAAATATAAAATATTGATGTCAAAAATTTAAAAAGACACACACATATGAAAACATACACCATGTTCATGAATTGTAAAGTATCCATACTATCCAAAGTAATGTACAGATTTAATGCAATTCCTACCAAAATTTCAATATCATTTTTCAAAAACATAGCAAAATATCCTAAAATTCGTATGGAACCACCAAAGACCCCAAGTAGCAAAATCAATCTTGAACAAAAAGAACAAAGCTGAAAGCATCATACTTCCTGATTTCAAACTATATTACAAAGCTATGTAATTAGAACAGTATCATACTGGCATAAGAACAGACACATCGACCAATGGAAGAGGGTAGTGAGTCCAGTAGTAAACTCACAGATATATGGTCAACTAATCTTTGACAAGGATGCCAAGAATGCACAATTGGTAAAAGATAGTCTTTTCTTCTTTTTTTTTGGTATTTTAGATTTTGGGGTACATGTGAAGAATATGCAAGATTATTGCATAGGTACACACATGGCAGTGTGATTTGCTGCCTTCCTCCCCATCACCTATGTCTGGCATTTCTCCCCATGCTATCTCTCCCCAACTCCCCACCCCCCACTGACCCTCCCCTTTTCCCCCCCAACAGACCCCAGCGTGTGATGCTCCCCTCCCTGTGTCCATGTGTTCTCATTTTTCAACATCCACCTATGAGTGAGAACATGCAGTGCTTGATTTTCTGTTCTTGTGTCAGTTTGCTGAGAATGATGGTTTCCAGGTTCATCCATGTCCCTACAAAGGGCACGAACCCATTGTTTTTTGTGGCTGCATAGTATTTCATGGTGTATATGTGCCACATTTTCCCTGTTTAGTCTATCATTGATGGGCATTTGGGTTGGTTCCAGGTCTTTGCTATTGTAAACAGTGCTGCAATTAACATTTGTGTGCATGTGTCCTTATAGTATAATGATTTATAATCCTTTGGATATATAGACCAATGGGACCTAATCAAACTCCACAGCTTCTGCACAGCAAAAGAAATAATCATTAGAGTGAATCGGCAACCAATAGAATGGGAAAAAGGTTTTGCAATCTACCCATCTGACAAAGGGCTAATATCCAGAATCTACAAAGAGCTAAAACAGATTTACAAGAAAAAAACAAGCCCATTCAAAAGTGGGCAAAAGATATGAACAGACACTTTACAAAAGAAGACTTACATGCGGCCAACAAACATATGAAAAAATGCTGATCATCACTGGACATTAGAGAAATGCAAATCAAATACATTGAGATACCATCTCACGCCAGTTAGAGATGCTGGAAACGACAGATGCTGGAGAGGATGTGGAGAAATAGGAACACTTTTACACTGTTGGTGGGAGTGTAAATTGGTTCAACCATTGTGGAAGACAGTGTGGCAATTCCTCAGGGACCTAGAAGTAGAAATTCCATTTGACCCAGCGATCCCATTACCGCATATATATCCAAAGGATTATAAATCGTTCTATTATAAGGACACATACACACGATTGTTCATTGCAGCACTGTTTACAATAGCAAAGACTTGGAACCAAACCAAGTGTCCATCGATGATAGACTGGACAGGGAAAATGTGGCACACGTACACTGTGGAATACTATGTGGCCATAGAGAATGATGAGATAGTGTTCTTTCTAGGGACATGGATGAACCTGGAAACAATCATTCTCAGCAAACTGACACAAGAACAGAAAATCAAGCACTGCATATTCTCACTCATAGTAGGGTGTTGAACAATGAGAACACATGGACACAGGGAGGGGAGCATCACACACTGGGGTCTGTAGGTGGGGGGAGCTAGGAGAGAGACAGTGGGGGGTGGGGAATTGGGGAGAGATAACATGGGGAGAAATGCCAGATATAGGTGATGGAGAGGCAGGCCGTAAATCACATTGACATACATGTACCTATGCAACTATCTTGCATATTATTCACATGTACCCCAAAACCTAAAACGCTATATATATGTATAATTTATGGACTGGATAAAGAAAATGTGGTGCATATACACCATGGAATTCTATAAGCCAGGAACAAGATCATGTCCTTTGCAGGGACATGGATGTAGCTGGAGGCCATTATCCTTAGCAAACTAATGCAGAAACTGAAAACCAAATATTGCCCATTCCCAGTTATAACTGGGAGCTAAACGATGAGAATGCATGGACACATGGATGGGATCAACACACACTAGGGCATTTTGGAGGGTGGGGAATAGGAGGAGGGAGAGGATCAGGAAGAATTGCTTGTGGATTCTGGGTTTAATACCTGGGTGTTGGGATGATTTGTGTAGCAAACCACCATGTCACATATTTACCTATATAGCAAACCTGGACATCCTACATGTGTATGTCTGAACTTAAAATAAAAGTTGGATATTAAGAAAAGGAAACATTGGACTTAAATGTTTTAAGACTTAAACATTGCAGTTTAGACCAAATGGGCCTAACAGACATTTACAAAACGTTCTACCCAACAACTGCAGAATATACATTCTACTCATCAGCACATAGAGCATTCTCCAAGATAGACCATATATTGGGGAACAAAACAAGTTCCAATATTTTTTAAAAATTAAAATCAAATCATCTCATATCAAAACAGAATTGAACTAGAAATCAATACCAAGAGGAGCTCTCCAAACAATATAAACACTGAGAAATTACACAACATGCTCCAAACTGATCTCTGGGTTTATGGCAAAATCAGGGCATACATTAAAAAAATTAAACAAATGGAAATGGAAATACAACATACGCAACATACCAAAACCTCTGAGAGGCCGCAAGAGCAGTGCTAAAAGGAAAGTTTATAACGCTAAATGCCTACATCAAAAAATAGAAAGATTACAAATTAAAAACCTAACATTGTATCTCAAGAAAACCAAAAAACGTGAACAAACCAAAGCTAAAGCTAGCAGAAGAAAATAAAGATCAGAGCAGAACTAAATAAAATTGATCCCAATAAAACAATACAAATGATCAATGAAATGAAAAGCTAGTTCTTTGAAAAGATAAAGGAATTGGTAAACAGCTAGCTAGACTAACCAAGAAAAGAAAGAAAATCCAGAATCATAATCAGAAATGGAAATCAAGACACTATAACTGATGCCACAGTAATACACAATATCATCAGAAAGTACTATGAACAATTATATTCTTACGAAGTAGAAAACCTAGAGGAAATGGTTAAAGTCCTGGAAACACACAATCTCTCAAGACCGTGCCAGAAAAAAAATAGAAACTACAAACAGCCAAATAACAAGTAATGAGATTGAATCAATACAGGTATTCGTTGACTTACGACCTATGCAACTTACAGCCATTCGACTTTACGACCACGATCGCTAGCCACGACTGCTCCGCGTCTGGCAGCGCAAACTTTGCCCAGCTGGGTGTACAACAGTGCAGACCAGCTTCCGGCAGCACTACCATCTCCAAGTGCATATAGCCTACTCAACTTACGACCAAATCGTGTTACGACCGGTCTGTTGGAACCAATCGTGGTGGTAAGTCAAGCACTAGCTGTAATAAAAAAAAGTCTCCCAACAAGAACAGAAAAAAGCCCAGGACAAATGGGTTCACAGGTGAATTCTATCAAATGGTAAAAAGAAGAACGGGTACCCATTTTCCTGGAACAGTTTTAAAAAGTGGAGGAGAGAATTCTTCCTAACTCATTCTATGAAGCCAGCATCAGTCTGATACAAAAACCAGGCAAGGACACAACACAAAAAGAAAACCATGGGCCAATATTTCTGATGAAAATAGATGCAAAAATCCTCAAGAAAAAAATACTAGCAAACGGAATCCAACAACACATCAAAAAGAGAATACACTAGTGGACTTTACTCCAGGGATTCAAGGATGGTTCAATATATACAAATTAATAAGTGTGATCCATTGCACAAACAATTAAGGATAAAAACATAAGACCATTAGAATAGATTCAGAAAAGGCATTTGATAAAATTCAGCATCTGTTCATGATAAAAACCCTTCGCAAACTAGGCATAGAAAAAACATACCTCGAAATAATAATGATCATATACAACAAATGCACAGTCAACATAATACTGAATGGGGAAAAGTTGAAAGCATTCCCCCTAAGACTGGAACAAGATAAAGATGCTCACTTTTACCACTCCTATTTAAGATTGTACTAGAAATTGTAGCTAGCCAGAGCAAGAAAAGAAATAAAAGGCAAGAAAATCAGGCAAGAAAAGAAATAAAAGGCACTCAAAGTGGAAAAAAAGAAGTCAAATTATCCCTCTTTGCTGATGATATTATTTCTAGAAAACCCTGAAGATTCCATCAAAAACCTTCAATATATAGTAACTTACCTAACTTCAAAATATACCTTAAGGCTATAGTAACAAAAACAGCATGATACTAGTATAAAAATAGACACATAGACAAATGGAACAGTTGAGAGCTCACAAACAAAGCCAGATATTTACAGCCAACTGATCTTTGACAGAGTTGACAAAAATATACACTGGGGAAAGGATACCCTTTTCAATACAGGGTTCTGGTGAAATTAGATTTCCAAATGCAGAAGAGTAAAACCATACCCTTATCTTTCACCATATACAAAAATTAGCTCAATATGGATTAAAGACTTAAATGTAAGACCTCTGATATGGTTTGGCTGTGTTTCCACCCAAATCTCAATGAATTGTATCTCTCAGTATGCCCACGTGTTGTGGGAGGGACCCATTGGGAGGTAATTGAATCATGGTGGCCAGGCTTTCCTGTCCTATTCTTGTAATAGTGAATAAGTCTAACAAGATCTGATGAGTTTATCAGGGGTTTTTGCTTTTGCTTCTTCCTCATTCTGTTTTGCTGCTGCCATGTAAGAAATGCCTTTTGCCCCCCTCCATGATTGTGAGACCTCCCTAGACATGTGGAACTGTAAGCCTCCTTTTCTTCCCAGTCTCAGGTATGTCTTTATCAACAGTGTGAAAACAGATTAATAAAACCTCAAACAATAAAAATACTTGAAAAAAAAACTTAGGGAAAGTTCTCCTGGACATTGGTCTAGGCAAATAATTTATGATTAGATCTCAAAAGCACAAGCAACAAAACCAAAAATAGACAAATGGGATTTAAGCAAACTAAAAAGCTTCTGCACAGCAAAAGAAATAATCAGAGTGAACATATAACCTGCAGAATGAGAAAAAATATTTTTGAATCATGAATCAGATGGGACTAATAATCAGAATTTACAAATAACAACCACAAACCAAATAAGCCCATTAAAAAGTGGACAAAGAATATGAACAGCCATTTCTTAAAAGACATGGAGATGGCCAATAAACATATGAAAAAATGCTCAACATTGCTAATCAGAGACATGCAAATTTAAATGACAGTAAGATATCATTTTACATCAGCTAGGATGCCTATTACCAAAAAGTTAAAAAATAACATGTTGGTGCGGATGCAGCAAAAAGGGAATGCTTACACACTGTTGGGGGGAATTTAAATTACTGCAACCTCTATGGAAAACAGCATTGACATTTCTCAAAGAACTAAAACTAGAACTACTATTCAATCCAGCAATTCCACTACTGAGTATCTACCCAGAGGTAATCATTATATAAAAAAGCTACCTTCACTCATATGTTTATCACAGTACTCTTCACTATAACAAAGACATGGAATCAACCTAAGTGTTGCTTAACTTATTACTGGATAAAATAATGTGAGATACACACACACACATACACACACACACACACACACACACACACACAGCATATGTACACAGTGGACTACTATTCAGCCATAAAAATTAATGAAATAATGTCTTTTGGAGAAACATGGATGGAACTGGAGGCCATTATCTTAAGTGTAACAACTCAGAAACAAAATCAAATACCATATGTTTTCACTTATAAAGGTGGGAGCTAAATAATGTGATCACAGGGACAAAGAATGTAAATTAATATACACTGGAGACTTGAAAGGCTGGGAGTGTGGAGGGGGTGGTGGATGAGAAATTACTTAACAGATTCAATGCACATTATTCAGGTGATGGTTACCCTAGAAGTTTCAACTTCACTGTTACACAATATATCCATGTAAAAACACTGCACTCGTAGCTGTTAAATCTAAGCAAATAAAAAATAGGATAATAATGAAGGAACCAATGTTGGAAAGGTTGTCAAGAAGCAGAAAAAATATGAATTGCTATAATATAACTAGAGAGTAAAAATCTATATAGAGAGCAATTTGGCATTATGCATTGAGGGGTCATTAAAAAGTCAACCTGCTCTTTAACCCAGCAATCCCATTTTTGGAATGTAGCCTAAGGAAACACTTATAAATAAATTAAAAGATACATTTACAAAAGGATATTTTTATTAATGAAAATTTGGGAATTGACCAAAATTCTACAATGAAAAAATATTTAAATCTTAAAAAAAATAGAATGCTGAAGCTAGAATCTTTGAGGTCATTTTGTCCAAATACCATTTATTTGCCACCCTTTTTTATTTTTCAGAGGAAGCAACTGAACTCATGTAAACTCTGATATCAACTGGAATGCATATGCTACAGTCAAACTTGATAAAGACTATGAATATAAGAAAAGGTATGGCTACAATATTGTAGTCATAGCTTTCAATGAACATGTAATGAAAAGGGGAAAACAAAAATATAGCCTGTGAAAAGTTAAATTTTTAGGCCCACTCCTTGATAGCTATCTGACATCTCTAAATTATCAAACAGTTGGCAACATGATTCTTGGATGATTTGCCTGATTCAGAGACAATTTGTTCAGAAATATAGATAAAGGAGTTGGTGCTGTCTTTAATGTGAAGGTAATTCAATGGAAACAGAATAAGAAATTCTGCATTGAAAATCAGGCAACTTTAGCTTCAGCTCCAACTCTGCCATTAAAACCAAGTCTCTGACTCCACTCTGGGAGTTTGCTTTCTTGTTTCTTTTGGAGTAGATGACGTCAAAGATCTTTATTCATAGCCAACATTTTATGTCATTCTATAATATAGTTCCTGGAAGCTTAAAATTAAATTCAAAGAGTTGGTTAGAACATCCTGCCCCTAAGGCCAAACCACTGAGTTTAAATCTTACATGCTCCCCTTGTTCTAGACTCACAAGCTAACTTCTCAACCCTAGGTAGCAATCTCACAAATGTTACTGGTCATGGGGAGGCCTGAATAAAAGTGTTTGAGCTACATTCTCAAAACTGGTAAACAATGCCAATATAATGCTACCTGAATATTAGGAAAACAAGGCTTTCTGGAGGTCAGTTGGAAAGATTCAAAGGTAATAAAGGAAGCAATTTTTTTTAAAGCCTACATTTGGAGGAAGAAAACCAAAAGGGAAGGTAAATTAATTAGTTATCTTTAGCGCTATATGTCACTGAGGTTTCACACAAACTTTGGACTTCCCAAGAGGATTAATGAAAGGCTGATAGCTGTAGGAGTTCACTGGATACCGCTCCCCTGAAGGAGAGGATTTCTCCTTTTTTACTCACAACGCCGTTGTCTCCAGTAGGTATGGAGATGTCCTAGACAACAGCAATACCTTCCCCTTCACTTTACTATTTCAAAAGCTCTTCAACATCCATGACTTAATTAGATCCTCACAATAGTCCTGCAAAACTATTATTATACTCTTTCCATTTCATAAACTTACCAAAGACTAAGTCATGTCAAAGCTGGTACAGTGTGGAGCCAGAATTTGAATCAGACAATCCAAGTTTCGTGCTTTTTCCACGAACCACTTTTCCTCTACCTCAGTTGCAAAGTCTCACTGCAGCCTCCAAAAACCACCTATTCTTTCTTTTCCTACTCACTGGTCCATGATCTATTTTGATGCTTATCTTTAATTCTACTTTACATTCTGTTGTAGCTCAACCAACTAGGAAGTGGAAAAGACCTATTGCATACCTAGAAAACAGAGTGAGATTTTAAAGTAGATTGGGAGTGTGTTATAGGCTCAGTTACTGACATTTCTTGAGGAACTATTCATTTTCACAAATTCTAAATCATTGCTCAAGCCATCAAGCCATGTCCCATGGCAACTATTTTCTGTTAAACCACTAGACAACATGAACATAAATTGTCTCTGTCAGCCATTGCTATTCTGAGGAGGAAATGAAGGACAGTCTTTGGTAAACACTCTGACTTATTCAGATCCAACAGCATATATCCCTACACTTGCCCTATCTTCATGGTTTGTCTTCACTCATTCTTCCCTTGATTACAACTTCTGGCACCAGTGTGGACATGTTCTGAGTCATCAATCCATTTTCCTTAATCTTGTGGTATATGGCATTATGGTATTTTTTAATCAGGCATTCTTTCCACCCATTGAGACTTAATTCTTACTTAGAGCCTGGAATACAACAAAACTCATTAGTCTTAGAAGCCAAACCAACACTAACATGAATCAGGTGAATTCAGCAGGGTAGCCAGTAGTTACTATTCCCACTTGCCCACACAATTTGTTGACTGTTTCCAGCACTTTGAGCAAACTGAAGGTTTAGACAGAGATGAAGAAAAGTCAAGACTTAGAGACAAAAGCCAAACAGAAAGACAAATGAAATTGAAAATTTTATAACATGTTATAATTGATTACTCATTAAGCACCTATAGATTGTCAGACTAATATTAGAGATATCATGGAAAATAGGGCTTATATATGTTTCCCTTCAAATATGGATGTTAACAGTATCTAGTTTAAAGGCTATCCAGATTAAACAAATAATGAGCTGGAGGAAAAAAGGCCTCTAAAAATTTTCTCAGCAACTGAAAGTACCAAGTCTTTATAATTCATCACCAACTGCTCTTTGTATTTGGCCCCTGTTATGTACATCTTATCTTAGTTTATTAAAACTTCACTAGTATGGGTGTGAAAGAAAATGAAATACTTAAGGCTAAGGCTTTAGAGTCAGAATATTGTGAGAGGACTGCACTCTCACCTGTTAAAGGTAAAGCCAGAGGATGTTCCAATATACATGGATAACAACAGACGTTAGTATCCTCCAGCTTTCAACATATCTCAGCTGGGGGTACCCTAATTAACCAACCAGAATGGGTTTTCAATTTAGGATTTCTGCCCAGACAATAAACTGCCTCTGAAAACAACATTTCGTGTGTATGTTTGAATGTGGAAATTATTAGGAAATAATATTAAATAAAGCTTTCCTGTGCTTGCCTCTGGGTGCAGTATTTAGGGCTGCCCTGACTTTGTGTACCTGGATTGCAACTGTTTCTTTTTCAAATAAATGCTATTTTCTTTGAATTGTGTATCAATATATATTTTAGTTAACATAGCTTCATTACAGAAGTGTGATTTGAAGTGATTTTACTTTCCAGTGGACCTCTGTTTTTTTTTCTGAAATCAGGTGATGTACCCACAACAAAGAGCTCCTTATGCTCTCCGTTTCTTTGGATTGCTGATATGGTCACTGGTAAGTCCTCTCAGGCTCCAACTTCCTTCCCTTAAGTTGAGGACAATGCCTTTATTTGGGAATTTGGGAACAGCTGTTTTAATTGTTCTGGCAAAGGCTTTTAACTTGTGCAGGAGTTTTTCCTGCTTTGTTAGGAATTTTCCTATTGGTTAGGAGTTCTTCCATAGATGAGTATAATTATTATTATAAATGTGAGATTCTTTAATTCTAGACTTTGTAATTATTGTTTCCCTTCTGGGATTCAAGATAGTTATATGTTCAAAAATTATGGACTCTCCTCCTGTGTTTATCTGGTACCATGGACCTTCTAAACAAAAGACATTTTGAAATTACAATGGCCAAATTGGTATTCCTTTGATTTATTTAAACTAGGTTTTCTCTGAACTAAATTGAGAAGACCGTGGTTTTAAAATAATAAAGCCTAAATGGGGTGCTTATTTTAATTAGCATTTAAAAGTGTCCTAGCTCATTCAGGACTCTAAAATTGCCTCTCTCCAAAACTAAGTCTCTAAACTTACAAAGGCAGAGAAAAAGTCCTCAAGGCTCAGGTTTCTTCCCCCTACTCTCATTTACTTACTCCTTCTCCTCCTCAGTCTTTATACCCTATACTTGCTGCACTTCTATTCTTCTCATCCCAAAGCTTCCCTTGACTACCCTCATTCTGCTAAACCTATTCAAATTCACCTCTTTAAGCTCCATCCAAATAATGATGGCCCTCTCTTAAACATTTTCTAAACACCCTGGACAAAAGCTGAACTTAGGCCTGTAGTTAAAGAGGTCCCCAAGGTTACTGAGGACCCTCATGAATTTGCTGAAGAGTTTCAAATTGTTATCCAATCTTATGAACCTGGTTTCTCTGACCTTTACCAATTAATGCACATGCTTGTTGGAGAAGGTCAGGCACAACATTGGATGGCAAGAGCAGGTAGGAATAATCATCTGATATCTAACACAATATGCCTCCCAATAGGGGAAATGCCCAAGAAAGAGCCAAAAGTTTATATTAAGACATTCCTTCAGCATCCCCTAAACCACAATATTAGAACAGGATTCAGGCTGGCAGTCAAAAAGAAGGTGATGTAGTACACGATTATTAAAATAGACTTGAAATAGTTTTTTTTTTTTTTTGAGACGGAGTTTCGCTCTTGTTACCCAGGCTGGAGTGCAATGGCGCGATCTCGGCTCACCGCAACCTCCGCCTCCTGGGCTCAGGCAATTCTCCTGCCTCAACCTCCTGAGTAGCTAGGATTACAGGCACGTGCCACCATGCCCAGCTAATTTTTTTGTATTTTTAGTAGAGACGGGGTTTCACCATGTTGACCAGTATGGTCTCGATCTCTTGACCTCGTGATCCACCCGCCTCGGCCTCGCAAAGTGCTGGGATTACAGGCTTGAGCCACCGCGCCCGGCCTTGAAATAGTTTTGAGGAAAACATTGGACTCCCTTGGATGTGGAATCTACCAAAGTGGCCTTTAATTCTATGTTTATAAATGTCCTAGCTGAAGAGCTTGTAATTCTAGTTAAATTGGCTCAACTTAATTTGGAAACAATATCCACCTCTGACTTAGTTAACCTAGACAACAAATTAGCCTGAACAATTTCTATTACCAATACAGCAAGGGCAAAGAAAATATCCCTCATAATAAAACATGTCAGTCTAATGCCATACACCAAATCTTTAAAGCTTGTTTTTATGTTTGGGGTACATGTGCAGGTTTGTAAACATGTGTCATGGGATTTGTTGTACAGATTGTCATCATCCAGATATTATGCCTAATATCCAATAGTTATTTTTTCTGCTCCTCTTTCTCCTCCCACCCTCTACCCTCAAGCCCGTCCCAGTGTCTTTTGTTCCCTTCTTTGTGTTCATGAGTTTTCATCACTTAACTTACACTTATCAGTGAGAATATGTGCCATTTGGTTTTTCTGTTCTTGTGTAAGTTTCCTAAGGAAAATAGCCTCCAGCTCCATCCACGTTCCTGCAAAGAACATGATCTCATTCTCTTCATAAAACCAGATTTTAAATGGGGTTAGCTCTACTGCAAAAGTCTGGACATTGAAATAAACTATACAATTAAAATCTGCTAAAAGTCCCCTTAATCAACTACCCTCTCTGTCACTTATGAACTGATGGTGCTCTGAGAAAACAGTTGATTTTTTCAAACTTGCCTCTTAAATCATTTGGGCAAAATATCCCTAATGACTAGAAAAGAGGTTCTCACTGTCATTACTGACATTGGAGCAACTCCCTGTGCATAACTTCACCTGCCTCAAGCAGCCCCTTCCTTGCAGTATTGAGAACTTTCAAATGGTGGGAGTTTCTAACGCACCTATAACAGTTTACAAATCTTTATCCTCGCTTTCTCAATTAAATCCTCTCCAGGATGGTCATTCTTTCTTCTAGCTCCTTTGACCACATTTCATTTACTCTGAAGGGACTTAAAAATGTCATGCTGCCATTTCCTTTTCCCAAAAAGGGGAGATAGTTGTTTAAATGGACACAAGACTTACTTTAACTGACAACAGTGAAAATTCCTCAACATCTTTGTCCATTTTTGCCCTTAATCTAAATAACAAAAATGCTGAGAGCTTAGCTCTTTTAAAAGAGGTTTTTGAGGCCCTTTCAGCT
This sequence comes from Cebus imitator, assembly GCF_001604975.1. Lineage (NCBI taxonomy): Eukaryota > Metazoa > Chordata > Mammalia > Primates > Cebidae > Cebus > Cebus imitator. The sequence continues at coordinate 79,867 of NW_016108160.1, read as the reverse complement.
AAATCACAACAGACATTGGATGAATTCATTTGGCTTTCCCACTAAAAAATTCAAATTGACCCAAAAAAGCCTCTTCCTAATATCAGACAATGCCCCCTAAACACTGAAGCTCTTGCTTTATTGCTTTTTCATTTAATTGATTTATAAATAAACCAATTATAGAAGAATATAAAGCCAATAATCTTATAGTGCCTCATACAAGCATCTGCAAAACTCCTATCTTTCTTGTAAACCTTGTGGATGAGGATAAGGATTTGTACAAGACCTAAGAGCCACTAATAACATTGTCATTCCTTGATGTTGTCATTTCAAATCCCCATACCTTCCTTATTTCCATTTCCACAGAAAGCAAGTTTTTCATAGTGATAGACCATTGTAGTGTTTTTTTGAAAGCATTCTTGTGAACCCAAATGAGTCCATTTTTATTTGCTTTTACATGGGAAGGAAAATATATCTGGACAGTAAGGCCTATACTGGAAGTCCCTCTTTTCATAGACACTGAAGACAGATTTAAGAAACATTTTCCCCCCAAGGATCAACATTCTTACAGTATGTTGATAACCTCCTACTCTGTTCCCCTTCTAAAGAGACATGTGAACATGATATCATTCATCTTCTTACACTTCTAGCAGACAAAAGCCATAAGGTTTCCAGAGAAAAACTTCAATTTATTCAGGCCCATATCAAATATTCAGGACACTTGACATCAAACCAAGGACTTCTCTTGGATCCTGATAAACATTTTATACTTTCTTCAGTTACAGACTAAGAGACAATTACAAGAGGGGTTGGGCCTGGCAGTGTTTTGTCAAAACTGAATACCTAATTTTTCTTTGATAGCTCAACCATTACACACACTTATGAAATTTAGCAAACTGGATTCCCTGGACTGAGAAGAGAATGCTTGCATAACCTTCTATAAATTTCTAAAAATTTCTAAGTTCTGCCTTAAGGCATCCCAATTATGAGCTCCCCTTCTTTTCACGCATCAAAAAGGAAATGCATTAGAGGTCCTTACCCCAAAATGTGGAGATCAATACAGACTTATTGGCTCTATAGACAGCAATTAGATTCAGTAGCTAAGGGACTTTCTCCCTTAAAAGAGGTCTGGGAGAGACCCCTCACCCTTTCTACCATGTGAGATTAGAGTGAGAAGACTACTTGTCTATGAGCCAGGAAATGGGCCCTCACTATACAAAAGAGATGGTCATGGACTCATGTCTCACTATCTATATTCCTCATGCTGTAGAAGCTTTACACAACTCTCATGATACTCAACACCTTTCTGCAAGCAGACTCACTTCTTGTAAAAAGTTGCTTTTGAGTTTTCCTCATATTATTCTTTCTCACTGCAATAATCTTAATCCAGCAACCCTTATTCCCCCACCTGATGGAAAGACACCTCGTGACTGTGTAAATAGAAATAACAAGCTACTAAAGCCTAGAGTTAATATACAAGAAACTCCTGTGCCAAACATATAAATTTCATGGTTTACTGATGGATCACATATGATAGATAATAAAGAAAAATATCATGCTGGATATGCTATCACTAATAGTTGAATTAGCCCTACTCTTGATGGCTACTTTGGCCCAAAAAGCAGAATTTTATGCCTTAACCAGAGCTTGTGTCCTGGCGAAATGTAAAACTGCAAACATGAACACTGGTAGCCATTATGCCTTTGGGATTGTTCATGACTAGTATGCTTTGAAAATAAAGAGGACTTTTTTTCGTCCAAAGAGAATCAAATTAAAAATGAAACTTTTGCCAATAATTTATTAAATTCAACATCCCTCTCTTGGCCATAATTGAAATTTCTGGACAATAATTTATCCTTTGTGTCACAAACAATCCAGTTATATTCTTTTACTTATTTGAAAATGTAGTTAATTAAAATTGGAATCCAATGAGGATAAAGGAAACTTGGCTGATCATGCAGTAAAAGTGCCTGCTGTGAGTTTGCTAAGATTGAAAATCTTACAGCTAATATTATTTTCCAAAAAAAGCATTTAAATTATGTTGTTAAAGATGCTTAGTCTTGAGTATCATTTAAAGAAAAATTTATTTGGGCGATAATGGTTGCAATTTTTCCCCAACAACAGATTTATGGTATGTTTCCAATAATAAATTGGCATTATTAGAATCTATGAAAAAAAACCCTACCCAAAATGACACATAAGGGGACTCACTGTTCAACACAGTTATACATTTACATTTCAAGGGCTTCCAAAGAGACATAATTGTCTTGTATTGATTGTCCAAAATACAACCCAGGAAAGACAATTCAGACAGTTACATGTCATCTTGACCTGTCTAGTGAACCTTTTGAGATTTGGCAAATGGATTTCATCCAGCTACTTCCCATTCATTGTTATAAATATGTTCTTGTTATGATTTGTGTTTCCTCATTGGGTAGATGTGTTCACTTGCTGACATGCCACTGCCTCAGCTGTTATAAAACTGTTATCAGAAAAGATTATTCCTAGATGGGGCATACCTTCAGAGTTACATACTGACCAAGGAACTCATTTCACTGGCCATGTTATAAAACACATTTGTGAAGTGTGGCCCATATTACAACACTTTTTATTGCACTTAGCATTTCCAATCTTACACATTAGTGGAGAACAAATGGCATCATCAAAACTCAACTGGTAAAATTTATGAAAACTTTACATTTGCCTCTCATCCTATTAAATCAAGGGCCTGCATTTTTTAGAAAACATGAGTTGTTACCTTTGAAATGATCATGGGATGGCAGATGCATTTAGCTTCCTCTGCCTTTGATATTCTCCAATATAATAAAGAAATAAGCCTAAATGCAAAAATTGTACTCTGGTAGCACAATCTTTCCACAGTGTGTTTCCAGGAGACAAAGACACAAAACATCACAACCTTTAGCCTGGTGATTTTGCTCTATTTACAACAGGATTGCCTTTAACATTGATGGAAAGGTCCCTATCAGTACTCTTTACCAATTCCAGTGCTGCCAAACTAAAAGGTATTGGCTCTTTTATTCATGCTTCTCACTTAAAGAAATCTACTGCCTTCTGGAATTCAGAGGCAATCAGAAACTTAACACTAATCTGGAAGTGAAGCGGACAACAGCTGAAGTTGACTGATAACCCAACGTCCACCTGTATATGAATAAGCTCCTTGAAATAGCTTGTTATATGTTGCTTTCTCTATACTCTTGGTTTTTGCATTCTGTTCCCTAGTACAATAGTTACGTTGAATTATATCATGCCTGAGCAAGGAGGTATTTGCACTGTAGCCAATACCCACTGTTACACTTGGACAAGTACTTCAAAAAAAGTAGAGATCAAGTTGGAAAATCAATGTACATGCTAAATAGTGAATTAGAGTATCCAGTGTTAAAATGTTTGACTTTTTGATCTCATCAGCTGATTACCTTCTAAAGTCAGAACATGGCCAAAATTTAGTCTTCAACTTTTGTTACTCACTATTGTGCTTCTTGTAATATTTAAGTTATTTATATTATTCCTTACCCAAGTTTGCTTAGGAATAATAGTGTAAGCCAAGATGCTTAATATGGTCAATCAAGCCTATGGTTCAGAAAAGACATCTGATTTGACAAGATTTTTGGAACTTAAGCAGACTGGAGAGCGCTGCCCTCAAAACCTCATTATTCAAATATAGCCCAGCCTAGCCATACACACTTTTAGTCCTTGAGATCCTTCAACAAAAGACATGACTTCCTGAGACAGGCCAATCCAGGCAGTGAGGGACAAAATCAGACTCACTGCCTAATCAATCTGCAATATTTTATGGAAAATGTATTGATCAAAGAAGCAAATGTGAAAGAAAAGGATGTATTTAAGGCTAAGACTTTAAAGTTGAGTCAGGAGATTGTGAGAGAATTGCACCCACACTTGCTGAGTCAAACTGCAGATGTTCCAATAGACTTGGATAATAACAAAAGTCAGTATCCTCCAACCTTTAACATCTCTCAGCTGGGAGTACCCTAATTAAAAAATCAGAATGGGTTTGCAATTTAGGATTTCTGAATAGCCAATTAACTGTGTTTGAAAGAAATTTTTATGTAGAGCCCATACTAAAAAATCCTTTCCTGATCTTAAGAGGATATTATTTAGGGTTGCTGTGATTCAGAACACATGAATTGTAATTTTTTCTTTTTTGTACTGTAAGTTCTGGGATACATGTGCAGAATGTGCAGGTGTGTTACATAGGTCTACATCTGCCATGGTGGTTTGCTGCACCCATCAACGCATCATCTACATTAGATATTTCTCCTAATGCTATCCCTCCCGTAGAGCCCCCACACCCAAACAGGCACCAGTGGGTGATGTTCCCCTCCTTGTTTCCATGTGTTCTAATTGTTAAACTCCCATTTATGAGTGAGAACATGTGGTGGTTGGTTTTCTGTTCCTGTGTTAGTTTGCTGGGAATGATGTTTTCCAGCTTCATCCATGTCCCTGCAAAGGACATGAACTCAACCTTTTTTATGGCTGCATAGTATTCCATAGTGTATATGTGCCACATTTTCTTAATCTAGTCTATTATTGATGGGCATTTGGGTGGGTTGCAAATCTTTGCTATTGTGAATAGTGCTGCCATAAACGTACGTGTGCATGTGTCTTTATAGCAGAATGATTTACAATCCTTTGAGTATATACTCAGTATAATATTTCTGGTTCTAGATCCTTCAGGAATCATCACACTGTCTTCCACAATAGTTGAACTAATTTACCCTCCTACCAACAGTGTAAAGGTGTTCCTATTTCTTCACATTCACTCCAGCATCTGTTGTTTCCTGACTTTTTAATGATCACCGTTTTAAAGGGTGTGAGATGGTATCTCATTGTGGTTTTGATCAGCATTTCTCTAATGACCAGTGATGATGAGCTTTTCTTCCTATATCTGTTGACAGCATACATGTTTTCTTTCGAGAAGTGTCTGTTCATATCCTTCGCCCACAGTTTGATGAGGTTGTTTTTCTTTTTGTAAATTTGTTCAAGTTCTTTGTAGATTCTAGATATTAGTCCTTTGTCAGATGGATAGATTGCAAAAATTTTCCTCCATTCTGTAGGTTGCCTGTTTACTCTGATGATAGTTTCTTTTGCTGTGTGGAAGCTCTTTAATTAGATCCCATTTGTCAATTTTGGCTTTTGTTGCAATAGCTTTTGGTGTTTTAGCCATGAAGTCTTTGCCCATGCCTGTGTCCTGAATGGTATTGCCTAGGTTTTCTTCCAGGGTTTTTATGGTTTTAGGTCTTATGTTTAAGTCTTTAATTCATCTTGAGTTAATTTTTGTATGAGGTGTAAGGAAGGGGTTTAGTTTCAGTTTTCTGCATATAGCTAGCCAGTTTTCCCAACACCATTTATTAAATAGGGAATCCTTTCCCCATTGCTTGTTTTTGTCAGGTTTGTCAAAGATCACATGGTTGTAGATGTGTGGCATTATTTCTGAGGCCTCTATTCTGTTCCATTGGTCTATATATCTGTTTTGGTACCAGCACCATGCTGTTTTGTTTACTGTAGCCTCATAGTATAGTTTGAAGTTAGGTAGCATAATGCCTCCAGCTTTGTTCTTTTTGCTTAGGATTGTCTTGGCTATACTATCTTTTTTGGGTTTTATATAAAATTTAAAGTAGTTTTTTTCTAATTCTGTGAAGAGAGTCAATGGTAGCTTGATGGGAATACCAATGAATACATAAATTACTTTTGGCAGGACCATTTTCACGATATTGATTCTTCCTATCCATGAGCATGCAATGTTTATTCATTTGTTTTTGTCCTCTTTTATTTCCTTGAGCAGTGGCTTGTAGTTTTCCTTGAAGAGGTCCTTCACATCATTTGTAAGTTGTATTCCTAGATATTTTATTCTCTCCGTAGCAATTGTGAATGAGAGTTCACTTATGATTTGGCTCTCTGTCTATTATTGGCATATAGGAATGCTTGTGATTTTTACACATTGATTTTGTATCCTGAGATTTTGCTGATGTTGCTTATGAGCTTAAGGAGATTTTGGGCTGAGGCGATGGGGTTTTCTAAATATACAATCATGTCATCTGCAATCAGAGACAATTTGACTTCCTCTATTCGTATTTGAATACTCTTTCTTTCTCTTGCCTGTTTGCCCTGGCCAGAACTTCCAATACTATGTTGAATAGGAGTGGTGAGAGAGGGCATCCTTGTCTTGTACTGGTGTTTAAAGGGAATGTTTTCAGCTTTTGCCCATTCAATATGATATTGGCTGTGAGTTTGTCATAAACAGCTCTTATTATTTTGAGATACATTCCATCAAGATCTAGTGTATTGAGAGTTTTTAGCATGAAGGGATGTTGAATTTTATCAAAGGATTTTTTCTGCATCTATTAAGATATTCATGTGGTTTTTGTCATTGGTTCTGTTTATGTGATGGATTACATTTACTGATTTGTGGATGTTGAAGCAGCCTTGCATTCCAGGGATGAAGCTGACTTGATCATGGTGGATAAGCTTTCTGATGTGCTGCTGGATTCAGCTGGCCAGTATTTTATTGAGGAATTTCACATCAATGTTCATCAGGGATATTGGCCTGAAATTTTTTGTTTTTGTTGTGCCTCAGCCAGGTTTTGGTATCAGAATGATGCTGGCCTTATAAAATGAGTTAAGAAAAGGTCCCTCTTTTTCTATCGTTTGGCATAGTTTCAGAAGAAATGGCACCAGCTCCTGTTTGTAGCTCTGATAGAATTTGGCTGTGAATTTGTTTGGTCCTGGGCTTTTTTTAGTTCGTAGGTTATTAATTACTGCATTAATTTCAGAACTTGTTATTGTTCTATTCAGGGATTCGACTTGCTGGTTTAGTCTCAGGAGGGTGTATGTATCCAGGAATTTATCCACTTCTTCTAGATTTTCTAGTTTGTGTAGAGGTGTTTATAGCATCCTCTGATGTTAGTTTGTATTTCTGTGGGATCAGTGGTGATATCCCCTTTATCATTTTTATTGTGTCTGTTTTATTCTGTTTTCTTATTAGTCTGGATAGTCGTCTATTTTGTTAATATTTTCAAAAAACCAGCACCTGGATTCATCAATTTTTGGAAGGGTTTTTCATGTCTCTATCTTATTCAGTTCTTCTCTGATCTTAGTTATTTCTTGTCTTATGCTAGCTTTTGAATTTCTTTGCTCTTGCTTCTCTAGTTTTTTTAAGTGTGATGTTAGGGTGCTGTTTTAGATCTTTCCTGCTTTCTCTTGTGGGCATTTAGTGCCATAAATTTCCCTCTTAACACTGCTTTAGCTGTGTCCCAGAGATTCTAGCATATTGTGTGTTTGTTCTCATTAGTTTAAAATACTTATTTATTTCTGCTTTTATTCTGTTATTTACCCAGTAGTCATTCAGGAGCAGGTTGTTCAGTTTCCATGTAGTTGTGTGGTTTTTATTGAGTTTCTTAATCCTGAGTTCTAATTTGATTGCACTGTGGTCTAAGACGGTTTGTTATAATTTCCATCCTTTTGCATTAGCTGAGGAGTGTTTTACTTCCAATTATGTGGTCAGTTTTAGAATAACTGCAATGTGGTGCTGAGAAGAATGTATATTCTGTTGATTTGGGGTGGAGGGTTCTGTAGATGTCTGTTTGGTCCCCTTGGTGTAGAGCTGAGTTCAAGTCCTGGATATCCTTGTTAACTTTCTGTCTCGTTGATCTGTCTAATATTGACAGTGGGGTGTTAAAGTCGCTCACTATTATTGTGTGGGAGTCTAAGTCTCTTTGTAGGTTATAAGAATTTGCTTTATGAATCTGGGTGCTCCTACATTGAGTGAATATATATTTCGGATAGTTAGCTCTTCTTGTTACATTAATCCCTTTACCATTATGTAATGCCCTTCTTTGTCTTTTTAAATCTTTGTTGGTTTAAAGTCTGTTTTATCAGATACTAGGATTGCAATCCCTGTTTATTTATTTTTTTCTTTTCATTTGCTTGGTAAATATGCCTCCATCCCTTTATTTTGAGTCTATGTGTGTCTTTGCCTGTGAGATGGGTCTCCTGAATACAGCATACCAATGGGTCTGGACTCTTTATCCAATTTGCCAGTCTGAATCTTTTAATTGAGGCATTTAGCCCATTTACATTTAAGGTTTATATTGTTATGTGTGAATTTGATCCTGCCATTATGATGCTGTTTATTTTGACAGTTAGTTGATGCAGTTCTTCATAGTGTCGAGGGTCTTTACAATTTGGTATATTTTGGCAGTGGCTGGTGCTGGTTTTTCCTTTTTATATTTAGTGCTTTTTTCAGAAGCTCTTGTAAGGGAGGCCTGGTGGTGACAAAATCTCTCAGCATTTTCTTGTTTGTAAAGGTTTTTATTTCTCCTTCACTTATGAAGATTAGTTTGGCTGGATATAAAATCCTGGGTTGAAAATTCTTTTCTTTAATAGTGTTGAATATTGGCCCCCACTGTCTTCTGGTTTGTAGGCTTTTTGCAGAGAGATTCACTGTTAGTCTGATGGACTTCCCTTTGCGGGTAACCAGACCTTTCTATCTGGCTTCCATTAACATTTTATCCTTCACTTCAACCTTGGTGAATCTGATGATCATGTGTCTTGGGGTTGCTTTTCTTGAGGAATATCTTTGTGTTGTTCTCTGTATTTCCTGAATTTGAATGTTGGCCTGTTTTGCTAGGTTGAGGAGGTTCTCTTGGATAATATCCTGAAGAGTGTTTTCCAATTTGGTTTCATTCTCCCTGTTACTTTTAAGTACAACAATCAAATGTAGGTTTGGTCTTTTCACATAGTCCCATATTTCTTGGAGGCATTTTTTGTTCATTATTTTTTTTTTTTTCTAATCTTGTCTTCACACTTTATTTCATTAAGTTGATCTTCAATCTCTGATATTTTTTCTTCTGCTTGATTGATTCGGCTATGGATACTTGTGTACGCTTCACAAAGTTCTCATGCTGTGTTTTAGGTCATTTATGTTATTCTCTAAACTGGTTATTCTAGTTAGCAATTCCTCTAACCTTTTTTCAAAGTTCTTTGCTTCCTTGCATTGGGTTAGAACATGCTCCTTTAGCTTGGAGGAGTTTGTTATCCACCTTCTGAAGCCTGCATCTGTCAATTTGTCAAATTCATTCTCCATCCAGTTTTGTTCCCTTGCTGCCAAGGAGTTGCAATTTTTTGGAGGTGTTCTGGTTTTTGAAATTTTCAGAATTTTTGCACTGTTTTTTTTCCTAAACTTTGGGTATTTATATGCCTTTGATCATTGATGTTGGTGACCTTTGGATGGGGATTCTGTGTGGATGTCCTTTTTATTGCTGTTGATGCTATTCTTTTCTGTTTGTCAGTTTTCCTACTGACAATCAGGCCTCTCTGCTACAGGTCTGCTGGAGTGGTCTGGAGGTTCACTCCAGACCCTGTTTGTCTGGGTATCACCAGCAGAGGCTGCAGAACAGCAAAGATCACTGCCTCCTCTTTCCTCTGGAAGCTTTGTCCAAGAGGGGCACCCACCAGATGCCAGCCAGAGCTTTTCTGTATGAGGTGTCTGTCCACCCCTGCTGGGAGGTGTCTCTCAGTCAGGAGGCACAGGGGTCAGGGACCCACTTGAGGAGGTAGTCTGTCACTTAGCAGAGGTCAAGCACTGTGCTGGGAGATCTGCTGCTCTCTTCAGAGCTGGCAGGTAGGAGAGTTTAAGTCTGCTGAAGCTGTGCCCGCAGCTGCCCCTTTCCCAAGGTGCTCTGTCCCATGGAGATGGGAGTTTTATCTATAAGCCCCTGACTGGGGCTGCTACCTTTCTTTCAGAGATGTCCTGCCCAGTGAGGAGGAATCTAGAGAGGCAGTCTGTCTACAGTGGCTTTGCTGAGAAGACATGGGCTCTGCCCATTTGAACTTCCTGAGGCTTTGTTTACACAGGGAAAGGAAAACCACCTACTCAGGCCTCAGTAATGGCAGACACCCTTCCTGCCACCAAACTCGAGCATACCAGGTTAACTTCAGACTGCTGTGCTGGCAGCAAGAATTTCAAGGCAGTGGATCTCAGCTTGCTGGGCTCCATGGGATGGGATCCACTGAGGTAGTCCACTTGGCTCCCTGGCTTCAGCTCCATTTCCAGGGGAGTGAACAATTCTGTCTTGCTGGCATTCCAGGTGCCACTGGGGCATTAAAAAAAAACTCTCACAGCTAGCTCGGTATAGCCGTTCAGTTTCATGCTTGAAATTCAGGGTCCTGGTGGCATAGGCACCCAAGGGAATCTCCTGGTCTGTGGGTTGTGAAGACCATGGGAAAAGCTTAGTATCTGAGCCCCAGCACAGTGTTACTCACAACACAGTCCCTCATGGCTTCCCTTGGCTAAGGGAGGGAGTTCCCCGATCCCTTGTGGTTCCCTGGTGAGGAGATGACCCACCCGGCTTCAACTCACCCTCCATGGGCTGCACCCACTGTCTAACCAGTCCCAATAAGATAAGCCAGTTACCTCAGTTGGAAATACAATCACCCACCTGCATTAATCTCACCGGGAGCTGCAGACTGGAGCTGTTTTTATTTTGCCATCTGGCCTACTCTTGCTGAATTGCAATTCTTTATTTCCCAAGTACATGCTATTTTCTTTTACCTCTATGTAAATTTTTTCTTAGTTAAAATGGGAGATTTAGTTTTTGAAAACATTTTATGGTCTCCTTTGATCTCCCTCTGCCTTCCATTTTGATCATTATGTCACCCTAAATATCTGCATTGCTGCCCACCTTTCATCTGTGAAACCTCTTGTCAAACTGCAAGTATTTCAGGATGGCTTCTCAGACAAGAGAAATGAGAACTGGACTTTCAGATACCTCAGTGTTCTGCTGGTTGATTGGATTCCCTGCTGTCCTCCACCTTACATAAATATTTTATTTACTATTTATGAATAATTTATTTCTGATTCATACTAAAACATGTTTTAAAATACAAAGCAGAATGCAAAATTCTCAAGAAATGATGATTGTTATTTAATATGCTGTATTATTAGAAGTATTTATTCAAGTGTATTGTGTGTATATGAAGTATTTAAATATGTATATGTGTATATTCATAGGCAGTATATAATAGTACAGTGGCTAAGAATATAGTCTCTGGAGAAAAAGAACAGTGTAGGAATAATGCTTAATGCTGTGCCTAGTACATAATGACTGCTCACTAAATATTGATTGAATAAATGAAAGAATGAATCAAGGAACTGTGCTATCTTAGGGGGTTAGCTTCCAGAGGATAGGTATCACATGCTGTATAGACATGGCAGGGGACCATTCACATATATAAGGAATGACCAAAACCTGAGGGGTGTCCTAACTAAAAAGAACTGAGAAATAACTCTTAATCTCTACCTTGGCAGAGTTGTGAATGGGCAACATATATAACCCAAGAACCAGCAGGTGATCCTGAAAAAGGAATTGGGTTATTTATTTGTTTATCAGAGTGTAGATTGTAAAATTATTCTTCATTAAAACAGTAATAGTGTGACTTCTTATCTTCCCAGTTTTTTCAAACGTCACCTTATTTAATCCTTACAGTTCTGTTCAAAAGGTCATATTATTCCTGTTTTATAAAATAAATCAAAGCTAAAAGAGTTGACTTTCTGAAGATTATCTAGAGAGGGAAATGGCAGGCAGGAAGCATAAAGCCAGTTATACTAAATCCAGTGCTCCTTTCCCTGAATCATGTCTGCCTTCAAGAATGGTTAAAACAGGAAAGAGGCAGCCATGTTAGGGGAGTGTAAAATAATCCTAGAGGGGCCCAGAATATGACAAGTAATATGTGAGGAGAGAGCGTGTTCATGATTTTTAATAGGTGAAGTCAAATTTAAAAAATCATCAAGGGAAGCAGTGAGGGAAAACATGGCCTTTGAAAGAAGGAAGTAAGCAGTTTGTTTTCCAATCTGATTGCTGAAAGATGGGAGGGGGATATTTTTAGATTGACACATTTTTTTTTCTGATACTTTCTATTAAGCTATAAGAGCTCTGTAAGTCATAAAATTTGAGGGCTGATAATTCATTTCACTGATTTTCAGTGACAATTCTGCAGGGCTGAGGGTTGATGGTATTTCATGTGCCTTTGATTGGAGGATCAAAAATCCTCTATTCTACTTTTAGCTGTGGGGGATGGCTGTTTTGCCCCTAATTTTTTCTTTTTTTGCCTGCACTCTACCCCAACTAGCAGTTTTAAGTAGTGTGTCTGTTAATCCCTGCTCTTATTTCTCCTCATCTATCCAGCAGAAGACATGAACAGTTTCAAAGTGTATCTCCCATGCTTTTCCTAAATCAATTTTGCAATACAGACTTCATACCCATTCAACCAATAATCAATTTATAGAAATCAATATGAAGGAAATGATCAGATTAAGGCAAAGATTCTGTCTAAAGATGCTCATGAAGTCATTATTCATTGTAGCAAAATACTGAAAACAGACTAAATACCAAATAATGGGAAATAAATTATAGTGTATTCATACATTGTACTGCTATATAAACATAATTTAGTTTTGAAGAATAGATATATGGAAAAATGTCAAAATGTAAAACCAGTGTTCAATAGACAATATAATAAACTGCCAATTATATATTTACTGGTAGCTAATATATAAGTAACTACCAATATTCAATAGACAATATAACTACCATTTGACCCAGCAATCCCATTACCATTAAAGGAACTATTACTATTAAAGAAATAGACCCAGCAATCCCATTATTATTAAAGGAACTATTATTATTAAGGGACTAGAAATCATTCTATTACAAAAGTACATGCACATGTATGTTTATTACAGCACTATTCACAATAGCAAAGATATGGAACCAACCCAAATTCCCATCAATGATAGACTGAATAAACAAAATGTGATACATATACACCATGGAATAGTAAGCAGCCATATTAAGAAATGAGATCATGTCCTTTTCGGGGACATGGACAAAGCTGGAAGCCATCATCCTCAGCAAACTAACACAGGAACAAAAAACCAAACACCACATGTTCTCACTCATAAGTAGGAGCTGAACAAGGAGAACACATGGACACAGGGAAGGGAACAACAAACACCAGGGCCTGTTGGTGGGGGGAGAGAGGGAGAGCATCAGGATAAATAGCTAATGCATAAGGGGCTTAATACCTAGGTGATGGGTTGACAGGTGCAGCAAACCACAATGGTACACATTTACCTATGTAACAAACCTGCATGGTCTGCATATGTATCCTGGAACTTAAAATAAAAATTTAAAAAAGTACTATATACAGTGCAATTTAAAGATATTAAAATGGTAGTAGATGGTGGGGTTAATGAGAGACATTAATTTTCTTCTTCATACTTGCTTCTATTAGAAAATATATCTTTACAATAAAGAAAAAATTCTCTTAATAGCCATATTTTTCATTCATCAGAACTTAATATAGGCCCTACTAAAAAAAAAAATCTGATTTAGTTCTGGTTGCAATGTCTAAACTTAATGAGTTTAGCCTACTTTTGAAATAAAAAATTTTCGGTAGATTAATGCCAATTTGGTTCAATGTAATGTAAGAAAAATATTCCAATTAGTAGTCTTGTCCACATAAGAAAACAAAATTCAGGTTTTATAGATTCCCACTAAGAGCATTTTAAATCATGTTAATATCACCTTGGGAAATATCACCCTTGGGAGATAATAAGGCCAATGCTTCTTTGGGTGGCTGATCAAACTTTTGTTGAAAAGACATGAAGTAAAAAAAAAAAAGTTTTAAAATAATATGTTGATCTTCCTGGCTTGTGGCTGTTTCACTAAAAGGAGTCTGTGATGCCACTATTCTATTTGGAAGCTTAGCAAGTTTCATAAACAGCATCCATTCATCATCATGCACAAACTTTCAAAGGCATAATGATTTTAAATACACCAATGTTCTAAGAATCATTTCATGGAAACTCAATGTCAGAATTAGATGAGACTTTAGCGATTGTCTCAAAGGGATCTCAGGGATAATGAAATCAAGTGCCCACAATCAACAGATAACAGCAATGAATGAAGCAGGTCATTTGTAAAATGGTATACGTTCTGCACAGGTACCCCAGAACTTAAAATATAATAAAAAATGGACTTCAAATGAAAGTGATTTTAATTAAAAAAAAATGCTTCCCTTACACATATATACACAGTAGTCTCTCCATTTCCATCTCCCTCCATTTTTGTAAAGACTATATGTAGCTATCATGGTCTGTATTTTTTCCATTTTGAAAGAAACATGGGTTCAAGAAATATTTTGCTTTCCTTTTAACTGAATCATAAGAAAACTTGGATTTCAGGGAGACAACAGGAAACAGCGTTGACCATGGCAAAACAGAAAATATATCTTCCATCTAAAAGGGACAAGCTGCTACTCAGTTCTAGCTGATTGTCCATATGAGACATTCAAAGGAAGTCAGAAAACCGGATTTCTATTAGAAGTCTTTTAAGTCCGTTAAAATGTGTAAAAGAAATTTTGCAGGTAAAAAAGACGTGTCTGAGGACTGGATATTACAATGTTGATCTATCTCAGCCTCCTACTTTGGGTATGACAGACGAAATTAGGCTCACTGAGTGTAGTTAAGTTTTTGATAGAGGTAACCTAGGTGACCAAGGATTTTAATTCAAATTCCTAGTAATTACAACTGGATCATTCTACTATCCCCCAGAGAATTTCCTACATTTATGTAAGTTAAGTATCTTACGAAGTATTAAGTATTTAATAATGAAGTCATGTGGCTTCAGTCCTCAATAAAAAGTTAAATGTAAAAGTATTTCACATATAGCATATTTTACCTCACACCTAAGAAGTCATCAATAAAAAGTATGCTTTTTTGCTCCATGCATATAATAAAGTTTCAAAAAATTAAAACAAAGCATTATGAAACTTTTATGTAGGTTTTAGTGTGTTGGCATCTCTGTTTTAACATTTTGAAACTTATAGTCTTTTCAAAATATTCAGTAAAATTACCAAATATATTGGGAAATATTAATGTTTGTCTTGTATATGTTGTACTTTGAATTTGCAAAAATTAGGCCTAACCTTAAAAATATCTATTATTGCATGTATCAGCCTGAGTAGTAGCTCAGGTAGAAGATGTTAACACTTGAATTTCTTACACAATCTGCTGAAGAGTAAAAATGTTTGCCAAGTAGCTTCACATTTCCACATCCTTGCACTAAAAATTTATGCTAAGGTGGAACTATACTTGTACTTTAATTTTACAGTTTAAAGGCAGCTATGCAGAATAAATGCAAAGTCATTTAGAAATAACTTCCTATTTAGCCAAATGCCAAATGCTGGGCACAACACAGGTCTCCAAATCTAATATACGAGCATACCTCATTTTAATGTGTTTCCTTTTGTTGTGCTCTGCAGATATTGTGGTTTTTACAAATTGAAGATTTGTGGAAATAAGTCTATTGGCGCCACTTTTTCCAACAGCATGTGCTTACATCATGTCTCTGTGTCACGTTTTGGTAATTCTTACAGAATTTTAAACTTTTTCATTATTAAAATGTGTTATGGTGATTTGTGATCAATGATCTTTGGTGTCACTATTGTAATTGTTTTGGGGGACCATGAATTACACTTATGTAAGATAGCAAACTTAATAAACGTTGTGTTTTGACACTGCCACTGATGTGGTGTTCCCCCAGCTCTCTCCCTCCTCAGGCCTCCCTATTCCGGGAGACAAAATGATATTGAAACTAGGCCAGTTAATAAGCCTACAATGGCTTCTCAGCATTCAAGTGAAAAAAAGAGATGCATGTTTTTCACTTTAAATCAAAAGCTTGAAATGATTAAGTTTAGAGACGAAGGCATGTCAAAAGCCACATATATACCTATGCAACAAACCTGAACGCCCTGCACATGTACCCCAGAACTTAGTGTGTGTGTGTGTGTGTGGGTATATATCAAGCTGAGAGAAAGTGAAAGCTAGGCCTCTGTCACTAGTTAGCAAGTTGTGAATGAAAAGGAAAAAGCCTTAAAGGAAATAAAAAGTGCTACTTCAGTGAACACATGAATGATAAGAAAGCAAAACAGCCTTATTGCTGAAATGGACAAATTTTTAGTTGTCTGGATAGAAGATCAAAGATCAAACCAGCCACAACACACCCACAAGGCAAAGCCTAATCTAGAGCAAGGCCTTAATTCTCTTCAATTCTATAACAGCAGAGAGAGGTAAGAAAGGAGAAGAAGAAAAGTTTGAAGCTAGCAGAGATTGGTTCATAAGGTTGAAGGAAAGAAGCTGTTTCTATAAAAGTGCAAGGTGAAGCAACAAGTTATACAGAAGAGTTAGCTAAGATCATAGGTGAAGTTGGCTACACTAAATAACATATTTTCAATGTAGGCAAAACAGCCTTATATTGAAAGAAGGTACCATCTACGACTTTCATAGCTAGAGATGGGAAGTCAATACCTGGCTTAAAAGCTTCAAAGGACAAGCTGACTCTCTTGTTAGAGGCTAATGAAGCCAATACTCGTTTATCATTCTAAAAATCCCAGGACCTTTGAGAATTATGCTAAATGTTCTCTGCGCATGTCCTACAAATGGAATAACAAAGCCTGGATGACAGCATGTCTGTTTACAGCATGGCTTACTATTTTGTTTCACTGTTGAGGCCTACTGTTCAGAATAAAAAAGATTCCTTTTAAAATACTACTGCTCATTGATGATGCACTTAGTTACCCAAGCTCTGATGGAGATGTACAAGAAAATTAATGTTTTCATGACTGCTAACACAATATCGATCAGGCAACCTATCGATCAACAAGTAATTCAACTTTCAAGTTTTTTTAAGAAATCTATTTTGTAAGGCTATAGCTGCCATACATAGTGATTCCTGTGATTGATCTCTGGGCAAAGTAAATTGAAAATGTACTGGAAAGGATTCAGTGTTCTAGGTGCCATTAAAAACATTTGTGATTCATAGAATGTCAAAATATCAACATTAAAAGGAGTTTGGAAGAAGTTGATTCCAACCCTCATGGATGACTTTGAGAGGTTCAACACTTCAGTGGAGGAAGTAACTGCAGGTGTGGTAAAAACAGCAAGAGGATTAGAAGTGGAGCCTGAAGATGTGGCTGAATTGCTGCGATGTCATGATAAGACTTGAATGGATGCTTATTTTATAGATTAGCAAAAAAGTGGTTTCCTGAGATGGAATCTACTCCTGGTGAAAATGCTATGAATACTGTTGAAATGACAACAAATGATTTAGAGTATTACACAAACGTAGTTGATAAAGTGGTAGCTAGGTATGAGGGGACTGACTCCAATTTTGAAAGTTCTGTGGGTAAAATGCTATCAATCAGTATTGCATGCTGCAGAGCAACCATTTGTGAAAAGAAGAATCAAGCAATATGGCAAACTTCACTGCCTTGGTTTAGGAAATTGCAAAAGCCACCCTAACTTTTAGCAATGACCTGCCCCATCAGTCAGCAGCCATCAACACTGAGACAAGACCTCCCCCAACAAAAATATTATGACTTGTGGAAGGCTCAGATGATCACTAGTATTTTTTAGCTATACAGCATTTTTAAATTAAGGTATGTACTTTTTTTTGGACATAATGTTATTGCATACTTAACAAACTACATTGTAGTGTAAATACAACTTTTATATGCACTGGGAAACCCCAAAATTTGTGTGGCTTATTGTGGCTGTCTGCAACTGAATTCACAATTCCCTGAGGCATGACTTTATAACATAAATTACTTATAGGATTGAACATAACACTAGTAAATGTGGAAAAAGGCCAGATATAAAATACAATTTTTAAAAGAAGCCTCAATTAATTGCCTTATAATGATGGATATAAAGGAAAGGGAAGAAAGGAAGATGCATCAAAAACACATAATTCAATTCGTTAACATAGATTTACACTTTATTTTAATTTTGCATCCTGAGATAATAAAATTTTATCTGACAAGTGAACAATGACAGAAGCAGCAGTGAAAATTTCAGAGAGGCAAGTATCCTTCATTTTGGCACAGCTGTATATAGATTGAGTTTTTCCAGGAAAGTCATTCCTGGACTCAAGGGAGAAAAAATGAATTCATTCCACAGGCTATGTAACAATACAAGACGCATTAAAGTTCTCAGTTTGGATGGACATATCCACTATTACTCTTTTCTGGTAAAGCTGTCCCAACAGGAATCCTCTGACAAAAAGTCAAAATCCTAGGCTTCTCCAGCAGATATTTTTATCAATGCCCGCTTTCTAGTTATCTGGATATCCTGTTCTTGCAGCCAGATTCATATTTGTATGTGGTTAGTCCAAGGAGGGCAAATTCGCTTGTAGATTATATACTTTCAAACACTTGTTACTTGTTTCAAAGTCCAGTCATTAAAACAACTTTATACTCTTTGTGTAGTAGAAAGAATGGAAAATTAAAAAAAAAAGCCAAGATAAAAACAAAGAAATAAAAGGAACATTTGAGAAATTATTGCCTTGATTCATCATGTTAAATTTATGTATAGAACTACTTTAAGAGTTAGGAATTGATATTTAGTCCAATGCTAGAATATGACATTATAACACTTTCCACATTTGTAATCCTATATGTATGTGCATGTATGAGTAACATGTACACACCTAAATAAATTAGGCCAGTTATATTCTGAAACAGAAGAAAAAAACCAAAGGCAAATTCTAAGCTGAAGCTATATAGCCTAATATAGCCAAAACACACATACACACATTTCATTATTTAGAGACTAGGTAAATAATCTGTGGAGAGGGTCAAATAATCTTAGTTCCTTTATAAAAGTGGTTCCCAACATTTTCAGCCTAAGTATCCCTTCATTATTCCTTTCCCATGTTTTCAAGTATTTAATAAGTTGAATATAATAGGCTTTCTTATTTAATTATTAATCAAAATCATACTGTCATTCACAGCTTTTTATCAGTTGTTAATAAGCAAGCAGTAATAACATAGAATTAAGAGAACACAGGCAAAATGCATGGAAATTCAATGTCTCAATTGGCTTGTAAATCAGGAATATTATGGGTAAATGTAAGGTTTCTAATATACTTTTTGAAAAATTAAAAAAAGTTCAAGGATAACCCCCACTGCTGTCTTCATCCGTTGAAGTTGGGAACCACTGGTTACATCCACCTGCTTTTCCTTCCTAAATCCAGTATTGCATAATACAATTACTCATGTTTAACACATAGGGGATTAATAACAAAATTTACTATTAAAACAACAGATCAACTGCAACAGTCATTCTGTAGGACCTGACTGAGAAAGAAAACATAGCATGGATTTAAAGAAATCTATTTAGAAATTATATAATTATGATATCCAGTATATCTTTCAGTCAACTTCAAAGCACACTAATCTATGAAAATATCCTCAATTCCCCTGTGAGGTAGGTCCAGATTATTGTCCCCACTTCAACAATGAGGACATGAGGTACAGAAGAATTATGCAGCAGAGCCAAGAATTAAACCAGAAGTGACTTGGGTTTGAATCGCATACCAGTTTCCTTTACATCTAATTTTATCAATATGTTCCAACAGATCTGTTTGAGGGTATGGAATTTGATAAGACAGTAAAGTAGACATTGGATAGAATATGAAATCTTTACATAAATGTCAAAGTGGGTCCTCCATATTTCCATTGTTGTTACAGCTATAATTCTTGCCTGAATACCAACTGCAGAGACAGATTCCACACAGGCAAAGCACACAGACCTCAGTGCTCAGTTCCTAGGAAAACTACATTTACTCTTAGCATCACCAAGGAACTAAGGCATCAGGTTCTGGGAGTCTGTGTGATAATTAACAACACGTCAGCTAGCAGCCAGTTGGCAATCAAACTTTTACTGCATGCAAGGCACTGTGAGAGTTTTCACCAAGGACAGTAGATCTGAGAATAATCATTCTGAGATTCTAGAGTAAAAATTTCTAGAATTTCTAGAATCACAGAATGTTAAGTGATCTCTAATTTTCTGTCCAGCTCTAAGTTCCACCGAATAATTTTACAGGAAAAGAGATAACATGCCATTAAGATGACCTGCCTGGGGCCCACAATATTAGATCATTTCCTCATATAGTATGAATGTGACAAAGTTCACAGAAAATGGAACATACACACAGGCTGCCATCAAAACAAAAAGGCTGGCTCAGAATCAGGTAAGAAAAATGTGGGGAAAGATAAGATCATTCATTTATATATATATATAGATAGGTATCACTTGTTTAAGTCTACAGACTACATGAACAGGTATTAATAAAACCTATTCATTTTTGTGAAAAATTTCCCAACTGTTTTCTATTTATAGGAACCCAAATAATTTGATGGTTGTTGCAAAATATTTTTAAAGCATACTTTTATAGGCATAAGAGGATCTAATTTCAATAAATTTGAGCACTTATAATCAAATTAGCAAAAAGTATTTCCACTATGTGAAACTGATCCAGTTAATCAGGTGAATATAATTTCTATATCCTCCTAGGTCAATAGAGTACATTTTAATAAAATATTGTTTGGAAGCTTTATGTTCAAGTAGTGAGGTTTTTTTTTTTTTTGGCAGCTTATTTGTAAACGAAATAAAAATGCTAATGATCTTTTAAAGCTTTCATACATTTGTTCAAAGGCTTACACATTTTTAAACTTTGTTCAAATTTCATTAAAAATGGTAGAGTGATAAAACAGTTTGATTAATTGCTCAGATATTAGTGTTTACAGGCCATGAAAATATGACTAGTATGTACATTAAATACTTAAGTGGGTTTTGGTAGGGCTTTAATCAAAGACAACTGTTCTTCCAGAACTACTTTAAATTACATGTTTACTAGCATTAGAATTATACTATTTTTAAGTGACTGATAGTCTTGTTCTGTTATATCTTGTCACTAATATTTAATGACTGGGGAAACAGAAGGAAAGAGGCTTTGCATAATAAATAAAAGATAATACACTAATAAAATATTCTTAGACCTAGTTGAAAAGGATGATTTCTAATGATCTAATGATCTGCCAATTCATTTATTATGTTTTCTTAAGCGTAATGTGTTATCTTTGTTCTAAAAAGACAAGGCACTTCTCCATCTTCTTCTAAAGTTTTACTACAGTGGTCTCTTTCCTAAATATAAGTGTTTGGAAGGAACAAAGAGTGGAGATATATATGGGATGGAGTTAATAAATCTGTAAATGACGCTTGCCCATATTAGTTATTAGGGATAAACATGTTATTGGCCTGTGGGACAAGCTTAAAAATAGCCAGTTCAACAAATTTATTAAGCCAGAATCTTGGGCCAAATGAGAGACATTGAAACATTGTTAATTTTAAAACACAATTTTAGTTTGTAACCTCAATGCCTTGTGAGATTTATATACTTTGGCAAATACATGTTATTTTTCTCTGGAAACTATCACAAGTTTCATAAAGGAATATTATGAAACAAAGAAATACAAACTTAATTTCTTCAGCCTAAAAACAACTTTCACAAAAGTATGTTACTAATGGAAAATTACAACTATGTTCTATCCTAAGCATAACAGAAAAAAGACTCCATGGGGGAGGAATTAATCACCACAGTATGCTGTGTCATTTTAGCATTCACTGCAACCAATTTTACTGAAAACAAAGCAACCCCCTCAAAACATTGCAAAATATCCAATTGCTAATCAGCCCCCTGCAAAGAAAAACAGTTTGAAAAAGTAGCTATACTTTTTCAAAAAAGAGAAAAAAAATTGGTATTTTTTGGGTAGTTGAAGAAACTAAGATGAGTCAATCAGCATAATGAACAATAAAATAATAAACTTGGGTGACTAGAATAAGCTTTAAAATTAAGTTCATGCATACTGACAAATGGTTTTTGTGACAAATGCTACTGCAACTAAATTATACTGTGGCATTTCCAGATACACCTTATTCCCATTTTCAATAATTGTCTCATGGAAACAATTCACCACTTCCTGCTGTCCTTTGTGCAAAACCAAGTGTGATTTATATGTGGCAGAAAAAGTTACTATGACTATTGTGTGCTCAAATTCTAAGGTTACAGAAAAAAGTAAGATTTTTAAGGATTAACAAAAGGAATTATTCTATCAGTGATAATGAGACATTTTGTATTATGCTGAAAATCAATTTTGTTATTAAAATATCAGTTTGAAGCATAAATTTGATGACATTAGCTGGAACATAAACCTCAGATACAATTTTCCCTGACCTTAGCTATAAAACAAGACATTTGGTATACATTTTCAGAGGCTTCTACCTTGTCTATAAAAATACATCTTCAATTTTGCAGCAGGCAAACACATGACATTTGCAGGCATACACATTATTATTAAAGGTTAGAGATTTGGGGTGGCTGAGTGGCATGGAGGTAAAAGGGCTCTACAGAGGAAGGTGGAAAAGTGTTTGTGCAAACAATTATAACCACATATCAAATAGTGTCTTCTTTTTCTCTCTTTTTTAAAACTGATCAAAGATAAATTTTAAGAGTGGCTTAAAAAGGCTCGACCTTGCATAAAGAAATAATTTTCAGTTCACTGAGATGAATCTTGCCTAAAAGGTTTACTAAAAACAGTAAGATGACAAAATATTATTCAGCCCTAGACATTTCTCTTTTTAGCACTATGAATTACAAATAATGCCTACAAACAGGCATACATTTTCAGTTGAATTAATGTGATATAAAGCTTTCATTATACTGAATTTTCAAATTCTAGTGTATGGTGCTAGCAATCATTTTACTTGTGAAGAAAAATAGAGAAATATATACCAAATAAATGTTACATATGTGCTGAATTTATAAACTAAAATACTTTCGTCTAAACACTTGTCTTTCTTCCTTGATATCTAAATGTTTTAAAAAAGATCTTCAAAAACAGAATTGAGAATATTTTTTTCAATTATTAATCAGCTGCTATATACTCTGCAGCTACAGCTTCTCAATTAATTCTCTCTCTTTCTCAAACTACAATATCAGAACTCCAGAAGGGGGTTAGTGGCTTTCAAGGCGGTCTAGATACCTTCTGAAGACATCTGAAATCTCAAAATACTCCTTAAAGGTCATAATTGTGTGTATTTTCAAAGTAGGAAAGAACTACAAAAAGGGAAATAATGAAGGATAGTGAGATTGTGAAATGTGTCAGATGTCAAACAGTATTTTTGTGGGAAGGAGTAGAGAACAAAATGGAAATTATTAAATGAAATGGAAAAAATAAAGGTCATGGTTTCAGGTGCAATACATAATATCTGAGATAATGATTTCAATTTTAATCCACTTATTACAAAGGGCAAACTTGCCCTACACCTGAAGTCATTATGGCCTTGCCATAAAACAGCATGTCAGAAGTCTCTAGATTCAAAGGGATGCTTGCGAACTTCATTCATATTAAAATCTACGAAAAATTGTTGGCAATACAGTAAGAGTAATATTGCATTCTGTAAACCATGGCATACCACATTTTACATTATGCAAAGAGGCGATATTTACAAGTCTTTAGGAGTTTGAATATTTTATCCACTAACAGAAGTGATAAAGCAAAGTGCAGGACAAAACCAGTGCCATTAATTGCATGTCCTTTTAAAGCATTTTCTTTAAAAGCAGAGTAAAACCATTTCTAGGAGCTATCAAAAGCTTATTTAAGTTTGTCCAGTAAGGGATTACAGAGCATCAAGTAGCCTAGAAAAATGATGCGAGTTTAGATCAATGAGTATGAAAATTATAAGGCAGCATGCTCAGAACAAGTTTTTGTTTTTAAATACCAGCACTGATGGTTTATCTTTAATGGCAACTATCTACATATGTATATGGACACACACGTGTGTGTACTTATTTAAAATTGAGAGTGCAAAACACAAGCCTCATTTAACAACAAAAAAGATGTGCAAATTTTCTTCATAAACCAACATAAAAGAGCTAGAAGAATATTCTACCATTATAAAGAATAAGTTGAACACAGCAAAGGAGACCATCTTCATTCCAAATCTACAAGGCACTAAGGGTAGGAAATGACAGGTAACACAGAAGTGACTGGATAAAACTCCTCAGTCAGGTCGAAATATGGGATATTTTGGTAAGAATTCTATTAGTATTACCTGTAAAATAAAAACAAGAATATATTGACAAAATATTTTTCATTTTATATAACTTATAAATAATGCAGAAAGTCTATAATCATTTTACATAGGACAATATTTCAATCCTTTGTCATATAAAGTGAAATACATGAAAAAAATATGTAAAGAACTTAAATCACAAGTTATTAGATTGGCAATTTAAAAATTAAGCTGGCAAACAAAACTACTTATTGTAGCTAACAGATTTTACTATCTGATTTACAATAACTATTTGTCTAGGTTCAGAGGAGCAAACCCTATTACTTTATGTTCTTCCTTCACACCCTAATCTTTTTGTTAGCAAAGTAGAAGAGATTAAAAAAATGCTATACAGATTAAAAAACACCTTTATATTAGACATATATTTTTCAATTAAAGTAACTGATATTAATTGGAGATTATTACCTTTCATAAGTTGTGAAAAATAATAATGTATCCAAATGGATTGAGTAAAACATTTTAATTACAAAAAGGTTTAGAAATATAATTTTCAAAAACTTCGATATTTTCGAATGCTTTATCTATAATGAATTTTAGACTTGTGGTCATTTGCACATTTTCCCCAAAATTATTCAAAGTGGAGAGAGATACCATAATAATCCTTACTTACAAAACACACATGGAATGTTTGTTGTTAAATATATACTACATGTTGAAAGCTTGGATAAATTTAATATTCTTTTCAATGTTGATGCTAAATTGATCATATGGGCTGTATGTAAATTTATGTCTTATGACTAAGATTGCATAGCTTTCAGTTAAAATACAATTAGAACTTATGTTTCTTCACTAAAAGTTAAATTTCAGCCAGGAAAAAAAAAGCCAGTAACAGCAATCCAGAATTCAGACATTAATTCCTATTTTATGCAAGTTTTGACAAGATTACATTTAGAAATATTTTGTTCAACAGCAGCTTTCCCCATCACCACATGCTACGGCTTATGCCTATGTTAAAAGAGGATTAAGGTTGTACAATGTTTTCATTTCAGCATACTAACTGAAACTTTTCTAAGATTCAAATGATGGTTAGCTTTCAAGATATTTTAGGTTGGCTACAAATCTAAAGAAGATAGGAGAAAACCTCTATATTTCAATGGACAAAAGTTCTGGCTGAGGAGAAAAAAAGAAGGAATAGTTGACAAATGATAAACATAGGGAAATGATACATTTAGAATGAATCAAAAAATAATTAAAAACAACCTCATACTTACATACTCCATCATATTGCTAGATTCACATTTCCTCTTAGTCAACTTCCAGTGCAAAGCAAGCTAAGAAAGTATAGTCTTGTTAAGAATTTTTATATTAACTTAAACTAATTACAACCTATACATTTGAATAAATCACTGAAAACAATCCAGGAAAAGTACAGGATACAAAACAGAGCACTTAAAAATACCTTGTAAAGAATATATATTAAAAATTGAGTATTAGTTCCCTAATCCATTCCTTTGTGGCCTAAAAAAATCCCATTTTGTATTTTTTTTTCAATTTAATACTGTAAATATATGAATGGGGCACTTATTTACTTAAAATTTCTTACCTTGTGATATAATCTGTTATTTTCCCATTCTATTAACTTCTGAATTGATCTTCTGGTCTAAGAAAAATGATCAAAACTTTGTTACAAGATGACCTGAAGGGCTTTGTAAACTATGTGCATCTATATTTTTCTGCCTACTTGTAATGCCTCATTATGTTCTCCTTGTTTTTCTATTAGAAATCAGAAATAAGCAATATAAGTGGCAGAAAATGCTAAAAGAGTAGGATTTTGAGTGATTATTATAATAAGATTTTCTACCTATCAATCAATCAATCAGATTTTTATATGCGCTTTCCAAAATGAAATATGTATGAATTGCTTTATGTTGTGAGGCCATCCACTGGACTATTGTGAAAACCTAACCAATATACTAACTTGAGATGGTAGTCCATTTATGAATTTAATCTAGATTTTCACATAACTTTCATAGAATTACTTTAAATAATCATTGAATGCCAAGCTAATCTAATTTCTCAGGAAAAGTTTTTCTACCATACCTCCTGGCACAATACCTGTCATATAGCATTCAGCCAAGATCTATAGGCTGAATAAAGCAAGCCAACATATATCAGAATTTCTACTGAAAATAGCATGTTAAAAACAGCCAGTGGAAAACATAGAAAATTATAAATCAGAGAAGCAGTAATGTAACAAAGCAGGGGACAGAGACTGAGTTTCTTCATTTGGAATCTGTATATTTTGTAGGAAGTAAAAAACATTTAAAAAGGTTTTCAAAACATTAAAAGATGACACCTGCTTAGCCTGTCATGGACATTGCCAACACCAGTATGTCCTACCTAAGGACTAATGGACCCACCCACTGGTCTACTGCAGACACTGCCAGCACCTGCATGTTCCTCCCAGGGGCCCAGGGAATACCTGGCCTAGGGGCCTGAGGAGCAAACATTTTGGCATACTGGGACCTGTATGCCCTGAGTGAGGGCTGGCCTACCCAGGGTCTGCTGCCACCACTGTTGACACCTTCATGGCCCAACCATGATCCAAAGATTGACATACTCAGGGCAAGTGAATGCCAGTGCCCATATGCACTATCTAGGGGCTTGAGGACCAGTCTACCTGGCATTGCTGTCCCAAAGACTTATCACAGCCTCCACCAATCAGCTGTAACCTGAGCCACTAAGAAACTCAAAGACACTGCTGAAATTGATTACAGCTGAAGTAATCAAAGGAGACTACACTGTGGTGCCCATGCAGAACCAAAGCCAAAGCACCCTACACAACCAATATTATAGACACACCTACAGGAGAAACTCTTTCCCCATGGGAGCTACTCCATAAAAATGAATGAAGTGGAAATTATAGCAGATGTGGAAATTAATGTAAGGTCAAAAGAAACAAGAAAGCACAATACCTCCAAATGACACAATACTTTTCCAGTAACAGACTCCAAAGAAAATGAAGTTTATGAAGTGCCTGAAAAGGCATTAAAAAAATGATGTTAGGGAAATTGAGATACAAGAAAACAAATAAACAAGATTTAAAACTCAGGAGAACAATTAATGACCTACATGAGAAATCCAACAAAGACATTAAAAAAGAACAATGCAAATTCTAGAACTAAGAATTAAATGAATGAAATTAAAAATACAACAGAGAGCTTCAACAATAGACTGGACAAGCAAAAGACAATTTCTGAACTTGAAGACAAATCTTTTGAAATAACCTATGCAGGAAAAAAAAAAGATAAAAGGAAAAAGAATAAAGAAAGCCTTTGTGACACCATCAAGCAAACAAATTTTTGACTTGTGGAAGTTCTAGAAGACAAGAGATGGATAAAAAACATATTCAATGAAATAACAACTGAAAAATTCCCAAGTCTTGGAAGAGATCTAGACATCCAAATACAGAAAGCTCAAAGACTTCAAAAGAGATTCAACTGAAAAGGTTGAATTAAAAGCACATTATAGTCAAACTGCCAAAGTCAGAATCAGAATTCTGTCAACAGCAAGAGAAATGCAGCAAGTCACATATTATGGAATTCACATCAACTAACAGGAGATTTCTCAGCAGAAACCTTCCAGGCCAGGAGAGACTGGATAGATCATCTGAACAGAAAATCAAAAAAGAAATATCAGACATAAACTGCACTACAGAAAAAATAGACCAAATAGACATTTACAGAACATTTCATCCAACAATTGCAGAATACACATTCTTCTCATCAGCACATGGAACATTTTCCATGACAAAAAACATGTTAAGGAAAAATTGTCTGAAATGTAAAGAAATCAAAATCATATCAAGTATCTTCTTAGACAAACATAGAATAAAACGAGAAATCAATAAAAAGAGAAAATTTGGAAACTGTACCAATACATGGAAATTAAAAAATGTATTCCTGAAAGACCACTAGGTCAATAAAGAAATTAAGGAGAAAATAAAGTTTCCAAAAACAAAAAGGAAAAACAATAAACAAAAACCTGTAAGATACAGCAAAAGCAGTACTAAGACGGAAGTTTATATAGCAATAAATGCCTATATCAAAACAGTAGATTTGAAAAAAAGAATACAATGATGCACCGCAAGGAACTAGAAAAGCAAGAACCAACCAAACCTAAAATTAGCAGAAGGGAAAAATAATATAGATGAGAGCAGAAATAAAATAGAGATTAAACAATATGAAAGAATAATGAAAGAAAAAGTTGGTTCTTAAAAAGACAAAGTAGACAAACCATTAGCTAGACTAAGAGAAAAAGATAGAAAAGCCAAATAAAGGGGGAGGGGCCAAGATGGCCAATTAGAAGCAGCTGTGGTCCACTACTCTCAAGGAAAGGAATGCAAGGGACGAGTAAATATAGCACTTTCAACTGAAATATCTAGGTTCTCATATTGAGACTTATTAGGGAAATTACTGGACACACAGAGAACAAAAGCAGGGTGGGGCAATGGCCCACCTGGGAATGACATGGAGCTAAGGGAAACCCTACCCCCAGCCAAAGGAAGCAGTGAGTGACTGTGTGACCCTGGGAAACCATGCTTCTCTCACGGATCTTTGCAACCCATGGGTCAGGAGATCCCCTTGTGAGCCCATGCCACCAGAGCCTTGGGTCTGACACAGAGCTATATGGAGTCTTGTGGAGCGGCTGCTCTAGCAGGCACAGAGACCCAAGGAGCTTTGGTACTCTGGCCCTGAGATCCCCAATGAATGTGTCTGCAACTCAGGCAAGAGAGGAGGTCTGGATATACCCCTAAGAAGTGGGTAGAATCCAGGGAGCCGAGCAGCATGTTCTGCAGGCCCCATTTCTACCTCACCTCACAAGATAAGAACCACTGGTTTGGAATCCTAGCCAGGCTCGGGCAACAGATTGGAGCCTGCCTGAGAACTGAGCCCCAGAAAGAGGGGCAGTTACCATCTCCACTATCTGGTCAACTCAGCTATTCTAGCCTGTGGGCTTTGGAGAGCTCAAATGGTCTGGAAGAGAAAGGCACCCACGCTCCAGCAGCACAGAAGAGTGGCTTGGACAAATTGTCCCAGACTGTTTCTTTATGTGGGACCCAATCTATTCTTCCACACTGGGAAGGAACTCCCAGCCAGATCCTCCAGCCATGCCCGCAGGCACTATTAGAGATAGAGCTCTCATCTCTCCCTGAGACATAGTGCCAGAGGGAGGGAAGGGCCACCACCTGGGTTAGTTAGACAACTCAGTAGTTCCACCCTGTGGGCTTAAGAGAGTCCAACAATCCAGATGAGGAAGGGTCCCCTGAGTAGTGCAACACAACGGCTTTGCCAGATTTTAGCCAGATTGCTTCTTTAAGCAGGGCACTAATCTATTCCTCCTCACTGGACAAAATCTCCCAGCAGGACCCTTCAGCCATGCCTGCTGGCACATATTAGGGAAAGAGCTCTAATTTCTCCCTGGGATGGAGTGCCCAGGAAAGGGGAGGGCCACCACCTGGGTTGGTTAGTCACTCAGTTGTTCCAGCCTGGAGATTTGGAGAGTCTAAGTGCACAAGGGCAAACGTGGTTCCCCACTATGACACAGCTGTTCTGTTGAGGCATGATCAAGCTACTTTTTTAAGTGGGACCCTGATCCACTCCTCATGAGGTGGGTCCTCCCAGCTGGAACCTCTGGCCACCCCTCCCCACTTCCTCTCCCTGGGATGGAATGCCTGAGGGGCAAGGCAGGGTGCCACCTTGGCTGTTTGGGCTTATCAGCTGGTCCATCCTGTGGCCATTGAAAAGCCAAACTGATCAGGGGTTGAAGGGATCACCAACATAGCACAGCTGCTCTACCAAAATGCAGTCAGAATGCGTTTTTAAGTGGGTGCCTGATCTTGTTCCTCCTGACTGGAAAAGATGATGAAACAGGTCTCCAGTAACCTCCTATAGGCATGTTTGAGCTGGCAAAAGGTCAGTACTCCTCTGGAATGGAGCTTCCAGTGGAATAGGGTGACTGCCATCTTTGCTGTTTTGCAGTCTTCACTAGAGATACCTCCAGGTATGAGAAAAACTGAGGCTAGAGTGGACCCTCAGCAAACTGCAGCAGCCTTGTGGAACAGTGGTCAGACTGTCAGAGGAAAAACAAAGGGAAAACAACAACAACAACAGAACACAAAAACTCCATCCAAAGGTCAACAACCTCAAAGATATAAGGTAGATAAGCCCAAAAAGACGAGAAAGAACACAAAATCGCAAAAATTTTAAAAATCCAGAGTGCCCCTGTTCCTCCAAATGACCACAACACCTCTCCAGCAAGGGCTCAGAACTTGGCTGAGGCTGAGATAGCTGAAATGACAGAAGTAAGCTTCAGAACGTAGGCAATAATAAACTTCACTGAACTAAAGGAGCATGTTGTAACCCAATGAAAAGAAGCTAAGAATCTTGATAAAGCAATACAAGAGCTGACAGCCAAAATAGGCAGTTTAGAGAGGAAAATAACTGACCTGTTAGACCTGAAAAACACACTACAAGAACTTCACAATACAATCAAAAGTATTAATGGCAATATAGACTAAGCAAAGGAAAGAATGTCAGGGCTGGAAGACTATCTTTCTGAAATAAGTCAGGCAGACAACAAAAAAAGAATGAAAAGGAATGAACAAAACCTCTGAGAAATATGGGATTATGTAAACAGACTGAATCTATGGCTGACTGAGGTACCTGAAAGAGACTGGGAGAATGAAACCAAGTTGGAAAACATACTTGAGGATATCATCCAAGAGAACTTCCCCAACCTAGCTGGACAAGCCAACATTCAAATTCAGGAAACGCAGAGAATTCCAGTAAGACACTCCATGAGATCATCCCCAATGAATGATCATCAGGTTCTCCAAGGTCAAAATGAAAGAAAAAAATTTTAAGAGAAAGGCCAGGTCACATACAAGGGGAAGCCCATCAGACTAAGAGTAGTCCTCTCAGTGAAAAACCCTATAAGCTGGAAGAAATCGGGAGCCAATATTCAACATTCTTAAAGAAAAGAATTTCCAACCCCAAAATTCATGTCCGGCCAAACTAAGCATCATATGCAAAAGAGAAATAAAATCATTTTCAGACAAGCAGATGCTGAGAGAATTTGTTACCACCAGACCTTCACTGCAAGAACTCCTGGAGGAAGCACTAAATGTGGAAAGGAAAAACTGTTATTAGCCACTACAAAAACACATTTAAGTGCACAGACCAGTGACATAATGAAGCAATCACATAAACAAGTTTGCAAAATAACCAGCTAGTATCATGATAAAAAGATCAAATCCACACATAACAACACTAACCTTAAATGTAAATGGGCAAATGTCCCAATTTAAAGACATAAAATGACAAGCTGGATAAAGAACCAAGACATATTGGTATGCTGTCTTCAAAATACCCATCTTATATGCAAAGACAAAAACAGGCTCAAGATAAATGGATGGAGGAAAATTTACCAAGCAAATAAAAAGCAGCCAAATCAGGGTTTGGAATCCTAGTTTCTGAAAAATGAAGACTTTAAACCAAAAAACATAAAAAAAAGACAAAGGAGGCCCGGTATGGTGGCTCACACCTGTAATCCCAGCACTTTGGGAGGTCAGGAGTTTGACCAGCCTGACCAACATGGAGAAACCCCATCTCTACTAAAAATACAAAAATTAGCTGGGTGTGGTGGCACATGCCTGTAATCCCAGCTACTTGGGAGGTTGAGGCA
>NW_016108160.1:39551-47629 GCF_001604975.1 Cebus imitator | reverse complement strand
AAAAAAAAAACAAAACAAAACAGAAATTGTAACAATCTCTCAGAGCACAGAACAATAAAATTAGAATGCAAGATTTAAAAATTCACTCAAAACCACTAAGATGGTTAATACTGAGTGTCAACTTGGTTGGACTGAAGGATGCAAAGTATTGATCCTGGGTGTGCCTGTGAGGGTGTTGCCAAAAGAAATTAGCATTTGAGTCAGTGGGCTGGGGAAGGGAGATCCACACTTAATCTGGTAGGCACAATCTAATCAGCTGCCAGTGAATAAAGCAGGCAGAAAAATGAGAAAAGGAGAAACTGGCCTAGCCTTCTGGCCTACATCTTTCTCCCATACTGGATGCTTCCTGTCCTTGAACACTGGACTCAAAGTTCTTCAGTTTTGGGATTCAGACTGTCTCTCCTTGCTCCTCAGCTTGCAGACAGCCTATTGTGGGATCTCGTGATTGTGTAAGTTAATACTTAACTCCCAAATACAACCACACAACCAGGTAGAAACTGAAAAATGTTCTCCTATATCACTCTTTAGTACATAATGAAATTAAAGTAGAAATCAAGAAGTTCTTTAAACAAATAAGAACAAAGATAAAATGTACCAGAATCCGTGGGATGCAGCTAAAGCAGTGTTAAGAGGGAAATTTATAGCACTAAATGTACACATCAAAAAGCTAGAAAGACCTCAAGTTAGCAACCTAACATCACAACTAAAAGAACTAGAGAACCAAGAACAATCAAATGCCAAATTTAGTAGCAGACAAGAAATATTCAATATCAGAGTGGAAATGAAAGAGACAGAGACACAAGATTTCTGGAAAGATGGCTGAATAGGAACAGCTCTGGTACGCAGCTACCGGTAAGAGTGACACAGAAGACAGGTAATCTCCACATTTCCAACTGAGGTACCTGGTTCATCTCACTGGGACTGGTTTGGCAGTGGGTGCAGCCCAAGGAGGATGAGCTGAAGAGGGCAGGGTGGGGTGTCACCTCACTCTGGAAGTGCAAGAGGCCAGGGAACTCCCTCTCCTAGCCAAGGGAAGCCATTAGGAACTGTTCCTGGCACTCTGGCTCAGACACTGCACTTTTCCCACAGTTTTCACAACCCAGAGACCAGGAGATTACCTCTGCTGCCTACAACACCAGTTCCCCAGGTTTCCAGCATAAAACTGGGTGGCAGTTTGGGAAGACAGTGAGCTAGCTGAAGCAGTTTTTTCCCACCCATACCCCAGTGGTGCCTGGAATGCCAGTGAAACAGAACTGCTCATTCCCCTGAAAAAAGGGGCTGAAGCCAGGGAGCCAAGTAATCTGGCTTGGAGGGTCCCACCCCCATGAAGACCAGCAAGCTAAGACCCACTTGCTTGAAATTCTTGCAGTCAGCACAGCAGTCTGAGCTCCACCTGGGATGTTAGAGCTCAGAGTAGGGAGGGAAGTACAGCATTGCTGAGGCTCCAGTAGGTGGTTTTAACCTTGCCTGTGTAAACAAAGTTGCCAGGAAGTTTGCATAGCAACTAGATGGAGCCAATAGCAGCTCAGCAAGGCCACTGCAGGCAGATTGTGTCACTAGACTCCCTCCTTGCTGGGCAGGGTATCTCTGAGAAAAGGCAGCATCCCATCAGGGGCTTATAAATAAGTCCCAACTTCCTAGGACAGAGCACCTGGGAAAGGGGTGGTTGTGGTTACAGCTTCAGCAGACTTAAAACATCCCTGCCCGGCAGCTCTGAAGGGAGCAACAGATCTCCCAGCACAGCACTTGAGTTCTGATAAAAGAAAGACTGCTTCATCAAGTGGCTCCATGATCCCTGTGTATCCTGACTGGGAGACACCTCCTAGTAGGGGCTGAGAAACACCTCATACATGAGAGCTCTGGCTGGCATCTCACGGATACCCTTCTGAGATGAAGTTACCAGAGGAAGAAACAGGCAGCAACCTTTGCTGTTCTGCAGCCCCCACTGGTGATGCTCAGGCAAGCAGGGTCTGGAGTGGACCTCCAGCAAACTCCAGCAGACCTGCAGCAGAGGGACCTGACAGAAGAAAAACTAAGAAACAGAAATAGTTTCAACATCAACAGAAAGGATGTCCACTCAGAGACCCCATCCAAAGGTCACCAACTTCAAAGACCAAAAATGGATAAATCCATGAAGATGGAAAGAAAAAAAAAAAAAAAAAAAAAAAAAAAAAAAAAAAAAAAAAAAAAAAAAAAAAAAAAAAAAAAAAAAAAAAAAAGGCTAATAACTCCAAAAACCAAAACACCTCTTCTCCTTCAAGGGAACGCAACTCCTCAGCAATAAGGGACCACAACTAGATGGATAATGAGTTTGACGAATTGACAGAAGCAGGCTTCAGAAGATGGGTAATAACAAACTTATCCAAGCTAAAGGAGCATGTTCTGACCCAATGCAAGGAAGCTAAGAAACTTGAAAAAAGGTTAGACAAAATGCTAACTAAAAGAACCAGTGTAGAGAAGAACATAAATGACTTGATGGAGCTGAAAAACAGCATGAGAAATGCGTGAAGCATACACAAGTTGCAATAGCCGAATTGATCAAGCAGAAGAAAGAATATTGGAGATTGAAAATCAACTCAATGAAATAAAGTGACAAGGCAAGATTAGAGAGAAAAGAGTGAAAAAAAAATGAACAAATCCTCCAAGAAATATGGGATTATGTGAGAAGACCAAATCTATGTTTGACTGGTTTACCTAAAAGTGATGAGGAGAATGAAATCAAGTTGAAAAACACTCTTCAGGATATTATCCAGGAAAACTTCCCTAACCTAGCAAGGCAGGCAAACATTCAAATTCAGGAAATATAGAGAACACCATAAAGATACTCCTCGAGAAGAGCAACTGCAAGACACATAATTGTCAGATTCACCAGGGTTGAAATAAAGAAAAAAAATGCTAAGGGCAGCCAGAGAGAAAGGTCAGGTTACCGACAAAGGGAAGCCTATCCGACTCATAGCCGATCTCTCAGCAGAGAGCCTACAAGAAAGAAGATAGTGGGGGCCAATATGCAACTTCTAAAAGAAAAGAATTTTCAACCCAGAATTTCATATCCAGACAAACTAAGCTTCATAAGCAAAGGAGAAATAAAATCCTTTTTGGACAACAAATGCTGAGAGATTTTGTCACCACCAGGCCTGTTTTACAAAAGCTCCCGAAGAAAGCCCAAAACAGGGAATGAAACAACCAGAACCAGCTGCTGCAAAAACATACCAAATTGAAAAGACCATCAACACTACAAAGAAACTGCATCAACTAATGGGCAAAACAACCAGCTAGCATAAACATGGTGGGATCAAATTCACATATAACAATATTAACCTTAAATGTAAATGGGCTAAATGCCCTAACGAAAAGACACAGACGGGCAAATTGATAGAGTCAAGACCCATTGGTGTGCTGTATTCAGGAGACCCATCTCACGTGCAAAGACACACATAGGATCAAAATAAAGGGATGGAGAAAGATTTACTGAGAAAATGGAAAGAAAAAAAAAGGCAGGGGTTACAATACTAGTCTCTGACAAAACAGACTTTAAACAAATATCAAAAGAGACAAAGAAGGGCATTACATAATGGTAAAAGGATCAATGAAATAAGAGCTAACTATCCTGAATATATATGCACCCAAAACAGGAGCAAGCAGATACATAAAGCAAGTTCTTAATGACCTACAAAGAGACTTGGACTCCCACAAAATAACAGTGGGAGACTTTAAGAACCCACTGTCAATATTAGACAGAAAAACAAGAAAGAAAATTAGCTATGATATCCAGTATGTAAACTCAGATCTGGACCAAGCAGACCTAACAGACATCTATAGAATTCTCCACCCCAAGTCCACAGAATATACATTCTTCTCAGCACCACACCACACTTATTCTAAAATTGACCACATAATTGGAAGTATAACACTCTTCAGCAAATTCAGAAGTATAGAAATCATAACGAACAGTCCCTCAGACCACAGTGCAAACAAATTAGAATTCAGGATTAAGAAACTCACAGAAAACCACATAATTACAGGGAAACTGAACAACCTGCTCATGAATGACTACTGGATAAATAGTGAAATGAAGGCAGAAATAAAGATGTTCTTTGAAACCAATGAGAACAAAGAAACAACACACCAGAATTTCTGGTACACATTTAAAGCAGTGTGTAGAGAGAAATTTATAGTACGAAATGCCCGCAAGAGAAATGAGGAAAGATCTAAAGTTGACACTCTAATGTGACAATTAAAAGAACTAGAGAAGCAAGATCAAACAAATTCAAAAGCTAGCAGAAGACAAGAAAGAACTAAGATCAAAGCAGAACTGAAGGAGATAGAGACACAAAAAACGCTTCAAAAAATCATTGGAGGAGCTGTATTTTTAAAAAGATCAACAAAAGAGATCACTAGCCAGACTAATAAAAAGAGAGAGAGAAGAATCAAAGAGACACAAGAAAAATAATAAAGGGGATATTACCACTGACTCCACAGAAATACAAACTACCAGAGAATACTATAAACACCTCTATGCAAATAAACCAGTAAACCTGGAAGAAATGCATACATTCCTAGACACTTACACCCTCCCAAGACTAAAACAGGGAGAAGTTGAATCCCTCAATAGACCAATAAAATATTCTGAAACTGAGGTAGTAATTAATAGCCTACCAACCAAAAAAAGTCTAGCAACAGACAGGTTGACAGATGAATTCTACCAAAGGTACAAAGAGGAGCTGGTACCATTCCTTCTGAAATTATTCCAAACAACAGAAAAAGAGGGAATCCTCCCTAACTCATTTTATGAGGCCAGCATCATCCTGATATCAAAATCTGGCAGAGACACAACTGAAAAAGAAAGTTTCAGGCCAATATACATGATGAACATTGATGTGAAAATCCTGAATAAAATACTGATAAACCGAATCCACCAGCACATCAAAAAGCTTATCTATCATGATCAAGTCAGCTTCATCCCTGGGATGCAAGGCTGTTTCTACATACACAAGTCTATAAACACAATCCATCACATAAACAGAAGCAAAGACAAAAACCACATGCTTATCTCAAGAGATGCAGAGAAGGCCATCAACAAAATTCAACAGACCTTTATGCTAAAACCCCTCAAAAACTAGGTATTCATGAAATGTATCTCAAAATAATAAGAGCTATTTATGACAAACCCACAGCCAATATCATACTGAATGGGCAAAAACTGAAAGCATTTCCTTTGAAAGCCGGCACAGGACAAGAATGCCCTCTCTCACCACTCCTATTCAAAATAGGAAGTTCTGGCCAGAGCAATCAGACAAGAAAAAGAAATAAATGGCATTGAATTAGGAAAAGAGGAAGTCAAATGTCTCTACTTGCAGATGACATGTTTGTATATTTAGAAGACCCCATCGTCTCAACCCAAAATCTCCTTAAGCTGATAAGTAACTTCAGAAGTTTCAGGATACAAAATCAATGTGCAAAAATCACAAGCATTCCTATACACCAGTAACAGACAAACAGAAAGCCAAATCACAAGTGAACTGCCATTCACAGTTATTACAAAGAGATTAAAATACCTAACAACTAACAAGGGATGTGAAGGACCTCTTCAAGAAGAACTACAAACCACTGCTCAAGGAAATAAGAGAGGACACAAACAGATGGAAAACATTACATGCTCATGGTTAGGAAGAATCAAAATAGTGAAAATGGCCATACTGCCCAAAGTAATTTATAGATTCAATGCTATCCCCATCAAGCTACCACTGACTTTCTTCACAGAATTGGAAAAAATATCTTAAATTTCATACGGAATCAAAACAGCCCACATAGCAAGGACAATTCTAAACAAAAATAAAACAAAACAACAACAACAAAAACAAACAAAACCAAAAAGAAAAACAAAAAAACAAAGCTGGAGGCATCACACCACCTGACTTCAAACTGTACTACAAGGCTACAGTAATCATAACAGCATAGTACTGTTATCAAAACAGATATATAGACTAAGGGAACAGAACAGAGGTCTCAGAAATAATGCCACATATCTACAACCATCTGATCTTTGACAAACCTGAAAAAAACAAGCAATTGGGAAAGGATTCCCTATTTAATAAATGATGTTGGGAAAACTGGCTAGCCATATGCAGAAAGCTGAAACTAAACCTCTTCCTTACACCTTATACAAAAATTAACTGAAGATGGAGTAAAAATTTTAATGAAAGACCTAAAACCATAAAAACTCTAGAAGAAAATCTAGGCAATACCATTCAGGACATAGGCATGGTCAAGAACTTCATGACTAAGACTCCAAAAGCAATGGCAACAAAAGCCAAAATAGACAAATGAGATGTAATTAAACTAAAGAGCTTCTGCACAGCAAAAGAAACTATCATTACAGTGAACTGGCAATCAGTAGAATGGGAATTTTTTTTTTGCAATCTCTGCATCTGACAAAAGGCTAACATCCAGAATCTACAACGAACTTAAATAAATTTATAAGAAAAAAAAAAAGAAACAACCCTATCAAAAAGTGGGTGAAGGATAGGAAGAGACATTTCTCAAAAGAAGACATTTATGCAGCCAAGAAACACATGAAAAAAAGCTCATCATCACGGGTCATTAGAAAAATGCAAATCAAAACCACATTGTGGTACCATCTCACACCAGTTAGAACTAGAATCATTAAAAAACCAGGAGACAAGATGCTGGAGAGGATGTAGAGAAATAGAAATGCTTTTACTGTTGGTGAAAGAATAAATTCATTCAACCATTGTGGATACAGTGTGGTGATTCCTCAAGAATCTAGAACTAGAAATACCATTTGACCCAGCAATCTCATTATTGGGTATATACCCAAAGGATTACAAATCATTCTATTATAAAGACACGTGCACAAGTATGTTTACTGTGGCACTGTCCACAATAGTAAAGACTTGGAACCAACCCAAATGTCCATCAGTGATAGACTGGATTAAAAAAAAATGTGGCACATATATACAATGGAATACTATGCAGCCATAAAAAGGATGAGTTCATGTCCTTTGCAGGGACATGTATAAAGCTGGAAGCCATTCTCAGCAAAATGAGCAAAGAAAACCAAACACTGCATGTTCTTACTCATAAGTGTGTGTTGAAAAATGAGAACACATGGACACAGGGAGTGGAACATCACACACTGGGGACTCTCAGGGCATGGGATGCTAAGGGAGGCATAGCAGTGGGTGGGGGGAAAGTGGAGGGATAGCATTAGAAGAAATATCTCATGTAGATGATGGGGCGATGGATGCAGCAAACCACCATGACAAATGTATACCTATGTAACAAACTTGCATGTTCTGCAGTTGTACCCCAGAACTTAAAGTGTAATAATTAAATAATAATAATGATAATAAATATAGAACCAAAAACATTGGCAACAAAAGCCAAAATAGACAAATGGGACCTAATCAAACTCCAGAGCTTCTGCACAGAAAAACAAACAGTCATTAGAGTGAACTGGCAACCAAAAGAATGGGAAAAAATTTTTGCAATCTACCTATCTGACAAAGGGCTAATATCCAGAATCTACAAAGAACTAAAATAGATTTACAAGAAAAAAAACAAACAAGCCCATTGAAAAGTTGGTGAAGGATATGAACAGACACTTTACAAAAGAAGACATATATGAGGCCAACAAACATGAAAAAATGCTCATCGTCACTGGTCATTAGAGAAATGTAAATCAAAACTACATTGAGATACCATCTCATGCCAGTTAGAATGGCGATCATTAAAAAATCTGGAGACAACAGATGCTGGAGAGGATATGGAGAAATAGGAACACTTTTACACTGTTGATGGGAGTGTAAATTAGTTCAACCACTGTGGAAGACAGTGTGGCAATTCCTCAAGGACTTAGAAATAGAAATTCCATTTGACCCAGCAATCCCACTACTGGGTATATATCCAAAGTATTAGAAATCATTCTATTATAACGACGCATGCACACGAATGTTCATTGCAGCACTGTTTACAATAGCAAAGACCTGTAACCAACCCAAATGCCCATCGATGATAGACTGGACAGGGAAAATGTGGCACATATACACCATGGAATA
>NW_016108160.1:37000-39143 GCF_001604975.1 Cebus imitator | reverse complement strand
AAAACAAACCCAGGGTCTGGATTTTTGAAAACAGTAATAAAATAGAGTGCTATCTAGACAAACAAAGAAGAAAAGAGAGATTATTAAATAAACACAATCAGAAGCGATAAGAAGAATAACACCATTGACCCCACAGAAATACAACCAACCATCGGATAACACTATAAACACCTCTATATACGTAAAGTAAAAAATATAGAAGAAATAGGTGATTTCCTGGGCACATACCCCCCTCCCAGGGCAGAACTAGGAAGAAAGTGAATCCCTGAATAGGCCAATAATGAGTTTTAAAATTGAGGCAGTAATAAATAGCCTACCAACCAAAAAAAATTCTAGGACCAGGATTCACAGCATATTTCTACCAGAGATGCAAAGAAGAGCTGGTACCATTCCTACTGAAACTATTCCAGTAAATTGAAAAGGAGGGACTCTCCCTACTTTATTCTATGAA
Source organism: Cebus imitator (assembly GCF_001604975.1). Taxonomy (NCBI): domain Eukaryota; kingdom Metazoa; phylum Chordata; class Mammalia; order Primates; family Cebidae; genus Cebus; species Cebus imitator. The sequence goes on along the minus strand of NW_016108160.1, from coordinate 38,692 downwards.
GTCAGCATAATCCTGATACCCAAAAATGGCAGAGATACAACAAAAAAGAAAAGCTTCAGGCCAATATCCTTGATGACATCGATGCAAAAATCCTCAACAAAATACTGGCAATCCAAAACCAGCAGCACATCAAAAAGCTTATCCACCATGATCAAGTTGTCTTTCTACCCAAAATACAAGGTTGGTTCAACATACACAAATAAAAAAATATAATTCATCACATAAACAGAAGACAAAAACCATGATTATCTCAATAGATGCAAAAAGGCCTTCAATAAAATTCAACATCCCTTCATGTTAAAAACTCTCAATAACTTAAATATTGAAGGAATATACCTCAAAATAATAAGAGCCATAAATGACAAACCTACAACCAATATCATACTGAATAAGAAAAAGCTGGAAGCATTCGCCTTGAAAATTGGCACAACACAAGAATGCCCTCTCACCATTCCTATTTAATATAGTATTAGAAGTTCTGACTAGAAAATTAGGCAAGAAAAAGAAGTAAGGCATATTCAAATAGGAAGAGAGGAAGTTAAACTATCTTTATTTGTAGTTGACCTGACTCTATATGTAGAACACCCCAGCGTCTCAGCCCCAAAACTTCTTAAGCTAATAAGGAACTTCAGAAAAGTCACAAGATACAAAAATCAATGTGCAAAAATCACTGGCATTCCTATACACCAACAACACGCAAATTAAGAACCAAATCATTTATGAACTCCCATTCAAAATTGCAACAATAAGAATATAAAATTCTTAGGAATATAGCTTACAAGGGAATTAAAGGACCTCTTCAAGGAGAGCTAAAAACCACTGCTCAAATAAATCAGAAATGACACAAACAAGTAGAAAAACATTCCATGCTCACGGATAGGAAGAATCAATATTGTGAAAATAAACACACTGCCCAAAACAATTTATAAATTCAATGCTATTTCCATTAACCTACCTCTGACATTCTTCACAGAATTAGAAAAAAAAAACTATTTTAAAATTCATAGAGAACAAAAAAAGAGCTTGGATAGCCAAGGCAATCCTAACCAAAAACAATAAAGTTGGAGGCATCATATTACGAGACTCTGAACCATACTACAAGGCGACAGTAATCAAAAACAGCATGGTATTGCTACAAGAACAGACACATAGACCAATAGAACAGAATAGAGAACCCAGAACTAAGACTATACATCTACCACCAACTGATCTTTGACAAAGCTGAGAAAAACAAGCAACGGGGAAAGGATTCCATGTTTAATAAATGGTGCTGGAAGAACTGGGCAGCCATAAGCAAAAAATTGAAACTGGACCTCTTCCTTACAACATATACACAAATCACCTCAAGATTGATTAAAGACTTAAAAATAAAACTCAAAATTATAAAATCCCTATAAGAAAATCTAGGCAACACCATTCAGAACATAGACATGAACAAAGATTTTATGATGAAGATGCCAAGAGCTATTGCAGCAAAAGCAAAAATTGACAAATGGGATCTAATTAAAGAGCTCCTACACAGCAAAAGAAACTATTATTAGGGTAAACAGACAACCTACAAAATAGGGTAAATTTTTTTGCAATCAATCCATCTGACAAAGGTCTAATATCCTGCATCTATAAGGATCTTAAACCAATTTACAAGAGAAAACCAACCCCATCAAAGAGTGGGCAAAGGATATGAACAGACAC